>NC_051439.1:20747912-20797541 GCF_001649575.2 Kryptolebias marmoratus
TTAGCTTTTTCAACTAATTTCTGCTTCTTTCAGCTTTTGTTCTTCTATCTTATGCAAATCTTCTTCAAATTAGCTTCTGTTTCACTTTTTGCGTTTTCATTAAACTTCAGCTGTTCAGCATATCTTCAGCCGCTTTCAGCAAAATTATTCAGCAAAAAAAGCATTCACACTGCATTTTCGCAGGAAATGCAACTTCTCTAGTTGTTTTTATTTTACTCTATTTTTATTTTACAATCTAACCACCTCTGCTTACTTTCTGCTATTTCAGCTGTTCATATAGCAAATAGCTTTTTGTAATTATTAGTTTTTAGTTAGCCTTTAGCTGCTTTTAGTTAACATTTGCTGCTTTTAGCTAACATTTTGCTTCTTCTCAGCTAGCCTTTTGCAACATTAAGCTTTTAGGTAGTCTTTTGTTACTTTTAGCTTTTAGCAAACATTTGGTGCTTTTAGCTATCCATTTATAGTTGAAGCTACTTTTTGCTACATTAGGCTTTTAGCTGGTGTTGTTCGTCTTTTAGCTAGCATTTTACTTATTTTAGCTTATAGCTAGCTAGACTTTCAATAGTTTCAGCTAGCCTTTTACTACTTTTAGCTTTTAGTTAGCATTTTGCTGCTATCAGGTAACATTTGCTGGTTTTAGCTAAGGTTTTGCTACTTTTTAGCTAGCATTTTGCTACATTATTCTTTTAGCTTCTAGCTAGCCTTCTGGTCATTTTAGTTAGCCTTTTGATACTTTAGCTTTAAACTAGCCTTTTACTACATTGAAGTTTTGCTGCTTTTTGCTAACATTTGGTGTTTTAAGAAAGTCTTTTGCTAATTTTAGCTCCTAGCTAACCATTTACAGTTTAAAGCTTTTAGCTAACCTTTGGTACAGTTAGCTTTTAGCTAGCATTTTCCTGCTTTTAGTTAGTGTTTTGCTTTGTTTAGCTCTCAGTGTTTTCAAACAAAAAGCTTTTCATTTTTTAGATGTTTTTGTTTGTTGGAGAAATCACACCGTCTGTTTTTATAAACAGGAGTTTGACGCGGCTGATCGTACGAGCTACATCGATGATGTCTTCGCTCTCGCAAGGTACGAAATAAAACGAAAACAAACCCTTTTCCTCTTCCTGAGCTAATCCAAGGAGTTTGGTTTGTTTCCACCGATCAGGGCTGATTTAGTGAATTACGGGAACGCCTTTAATCTCACGATGTACCTGAGAAACGAGTCCGACTACATCGTCTGGAACCGAGTGGCTTCTTCGATCGCCTACGTTCGGGACATGCTGTCCAACAAAAAGGAGCTTTACCTGCAGTTCCAGGTGAGCAGAAGAGCTGAAGGACGTCACACAAACACATTCATGCTGCCTGGACCTGAAGATGTCAATGAAACCATCAGATTCATTCAATTTAGCACAAAATCAAACAAAAATCATAAACCTGTCAGTCGACATTTATGGTTTTTTCAGTTGCAGCCAACGTTTGGCTGCAGAGACATTCAGCTGTTTTCTTATTTATTTAAAATATTGATTTATTTTTTTCTAGGAACTGTTTCGCAAACACGTCAAACCAATCTCTACACGACTCGGCTGGAAGGACGAAGGAACGCAAACAGAAAGGTGCGTTACTTTTCAGAATATTTACTTTTATTTAAAATAAATCCCCCCAAAGAAATACACTTAGATGTCTTCAGTCCGCTTTAAAAACATTGTTCTCTTTCAAATCTGCTTCAACAAATTCTATTTTGATACTTTTAGTTATAGTTTTCCTAATTTTAGCCCTAGATTTTCTAGTTTCAGCTACTGTTTAGTTAATTTTAGTTAGTTTTTTTAGTTTTACCTACTATTTTACTCATTTTAGTTATAGCATTTTAGTTTTAGTTTCTGTTTTTCTCATTTTAGCCCTCGATTTTCTAGTTTCAGCTACTGTTTTGTTAATTTTAGTTAGTTCTTTTAGTTTTACCTACTAATTTACTCATTTTAGTCATAGTTTTTCTATTTTAAGTATTTGTTTAGCTGGTTTTTGCATCTCTTTTGCTAATTTCAGCTCCGGTTCAGCTGCTTGCAGCTTTCAGTTGCGGCTCTGTTGAGTAAATTTTTTTTAATTTTTAATTTTTGTTTGTTTTTGTTGGTTTCAGGTTGCTGAGGGAGACCGTGCTCACCATCTCGTGTCAGATGGAAGACCCGGAGTCTCTGACCGAAGCGTCTCGTATTTTTGTGCAGTGGATCGACGGATCTCTCAGGTTGACTCTTCCAACGAGTTAAACCGGCTTTTAGCCACTTTTGAGATGATTTCTAACCAAGCAGCTGTTGATAATCGATGACCTTCCTCCTTCCTGACCTGCAGCAGCGTGCCGGTGAACCTCAGGCTGCTGGTGTATCGATACGGCATGAAGAACTCGGGTTCTGAGGAGAACTGGAACGTCATGTTCCAGCGGTACAAAGGCTCGACTCTGGCTCAGGAGAAGGACAAGCTGCTGTACGGGCTGGCGTCTGTCAACGACGTCAGGCTTCTCTACAAGTAAATAAGACGTCTCCTCAGTCAGATCTGTGTCTGCGACCTGCTGCCATTTGAAACAAAGATGGACGTCTCTTCTGTCCTGCAGGCTCCTGGAGGCCACTAAGAACGAGAGCGTGGTGAGGAGTCAGGACCTGTTCACCGTGGTGCGATACGTGTCCTTCAACCCGCTGGGTCAGAACATAGCCTGGGACTGGACCACCTTAAACTGGGACTACCTGGTCAACAGGTGGGTTCAAACAAAAAGCCGCTCCATTGTTCTTCACCCTGTCCAAGTCTTATTTTTTTAAATTTGAACAGTTTGGTATCACAGATTTACATAAAACATATTAAAGTCAAACAGGAAGCTTCTCCTCCCTCATCCTGATTGGTTAACGAGGTGACAAGTACCGCCCCCTTCCTAACTCCGTGTGTGATTGGCTCATTAAAAATACCAAAGTTACCAAGTGCTTCAAGCGCAGATTCACCCTCCTGCGTCTGGGAATATAAAAAGTATTCACCCGCCCTTTTTTTGCTGTTATAAATAAACCACGGTCAATATAAACTGGCCTTTTTGACAAAAATAAAAAATAAAACCCAACTAATGACGCCCGCCTTTAAAGTAACTGTCCTAATTCAGCTCAGACAAAAGATTGTTGGAAATCAGAGGATGACAAAAGACATAATTTAGAAATGTTGTGAAATGAACCTCAGAGGGTTATTTTTAAAACATGCTGTGAAAAACTTTGATTTTTTCCATTTTATTCTGTTTCCCAGCCTCACTAGTTCTTTAAAAGACAGCGATGTTGGTTTTATTGTTTTATAGCACATTAAAAACAATAAAAGTGTTTTGCACGTCAGTCAAACAGAAAATAAAAACTCAAATATAAAACAGTGCGATCCAGATCATAATCTGGATTATTTAATCCGTAGTTTTTTGGTTTCAACCCCAACAATTCCTGAATATTTCATTCAGATCTGTCTGTCAGTTTTCACCCGATCTTTGCTGACTGACAGACAGACAGAACTTGTTGGAGGTAAAAAAAAAGAGATAAAATCTAAGAAACAAGTAAAAACAGAAACTTTGCCATCAATATTCCATGTCTGAAACCGAATTTTTCATTTTTTCAGTTTGGTCTTTTTCACGACATAGCTTCTTAAAACACAAGATTCATTCCAGGACTTTTGGAAAACTAGACAAAAAAAAAAACATTTGAAATTGTGGTTTCGTTTCCGCCCCTCTAACAGGATTCGATGAATATCCTCTCATTCTGCCGTTGAATAACTGACCTGTTTCTACAGATACACCATCAACGACAGGAACCTCGGCCGCCTGCTGAATCAAATCACAACCACCTACAACTCCGAGGCCCAGCTGCTGAAGGTCAGAGGTCGCCTTCGAGGAATTAAAATCCTTATTTCTTCCTTTTAACGGAACGGGAGTCTGAAGGGACGAATGTTGTTATGAACCCGAAGGATGGGGGTCATTTTCTCTCCTCTGCTTTGGTTCTTCAGATGGAGCACTTCTTCAGGCTGACGCCGGACGCCGGCGCCGGAGAAATGCCGAGGCAGCAGGCGCTGGAGACGGTGAGGAACAACATGGAGTGGGTCAAGAGGAACAAGGACGAGATCGGAGCCTGGCTGAAGAACAACGCGGCGTAGAGACGGAGAACCGAAACATCCTGTTCTCCTTAAAAAGAAAATACCTAAAGAGAACTTATTCAACAATCCTAAAAACCTCCGTTTTCCACATTCAGTTATACCTAATTGTTGAAATTTTCAGAAACTGTCGCTTCGGTGCATCATGGATTATCTGACGGTTGTTCCGTAATCCCACCTTGTTTCAACACAGATTTTATTCTGACGACTTGTTATTTATCTCGCTCCGAGCTGCGACGAAGACAGATGTTTTAACCCTCCAGATGAAAAATAAAACACGACTTCTTCCACTGATATCGGATTTTATTTGACTGCAGACGGTTCCGTTTAACATTTAAAGCTCCTCCATTCCTGCAACATTTTTTATTTTTTGTTGGAAAAGCAGTTTCAGTGAAGCTGTAATGTTTCCGTTCCTCCTCCCGACACTTAAAGGCGTTCTGAGGATGAGGATACGGCCATCTTTGTGTGGCGGCCATCATGACTCAGTTGTAGATGTGTATCCACTGAGTACCGACTAAAATCTAATTTACTAACGGAGGCGATAATCAGCATCCTCATCTCCAGACCGATTAAAAAGTGTGTTGCTGGCATCAATTTGTTTAAATATTTAACAGCTAAAACATGGAAGGTGGTTTTTACACAGTAAACACCACGGTGCGTTCAGGTACTCATCAGAACAGCTACAGCAGAGGAATCAGAACGCGGCCTTTCCTCACTGGGTCAGAGGCTGCTGGGAGGTCGTCATGGGAACCTGGGTGCTGATGTTGACCCGTTGCCTGGTTTGACATCGGATCATCCCGGTGATGGCCCTCCTGAACCTGCGGGGGGGGGGACGTTAGTTTACCAGCAGTCGCGGCGGCGGCACACGCGTGGGAGGACAGAAAACCGCTCACTTCTTGTTGGCGATCACGTAGATGCAGGGGTTGTAGAACGTGGAGGACTTGGCGAAGAGCGGGGCGATGATGGCCATGGGGGCCGGGATGGTCTTCGGGTCGCCGAACGACGCCCAGAGACACACCAGGGAGTACGGAGACCAGGCAACCAGGAACATGACGATCATCACGATGGACATCTGAAACACAGAAACACTTCGAGAAGACGGTTTGATTCAACAAAGTCAGTTTATTTCTATATCCTAAAGGTCTAAAACACTCCGCTCCTGCAGGTTTTAGATTTAAAACACCTGATTTAAATAAACAACTTGTGGACCTGCTCCTGGAGAACCTGATGATTTGGGGAGGAGGTGATTAAACCGTTTGAATCAGGTGCGTCGAAGCAGAAAACTAAAACTTCCAGGACAGCGGAGTCTCGAGACCTGGAGTCTGACACTCCTGGTCTTAAGGGTCTTTGTTTGCCTAGTTCACCAGAAAAAAATGTTCTGGTCGCCTGCATGAAGGGGTGAAGAGGAGGGGAAATGACTGGCTTAATGCTCCAATGGAAGCTTCAGGAATCTGAAATCTGAGATCTCCTCTGTTTTAAGTTGGTCTTTTTTGTTTGACGTAAATATCTTCCTTCACGTCCCCTCTACAGCAAACTACTAAAGCTGACCCCATCCATCCATCCATCCATCCATCCATCCATCCATCCATCCATCCATCCATCCATCCATCCATCCATCCATCCATCCATCCATCCATCCATCCATCCATCCATCCATCCATCCATCCATCCATCCATCCATCCATCCATCCATCCATCCATCCATCTTCTGCTGTTTCTCCATGGTCAGGTCCTGGATGGAAACCCAAACCTCCCTCTTCCCACTTTCCATCTCCTCCTGGGGGATCCCAAACTATTCCCAAGCCGGAGAGGACAACCTAATCCCTCCAGCTCCAGGTTCTTGCCCCCCCCAAAAAAACCTCCAAAAGAAGGCATCCTAATCAGATGCCTGAACCACCTCATCTGACTGTATTCGACGAGGAGAACCAGCATCTCTAAGGCAACAATCCGGGATGTTAACTACCTAAACCAGAGCCTAACATTTCAGGGTTTTTTTGTCACCTTGGTGACGTCCATCTGGTCCGACCAGTCGATGTTGACGCCATCCAGACAGTTGCTGGCTTTGTATCTTTTAACAGTGACGGACACGTTGTAGTAGCAGTAAAACATGACGGACAGGGGAAGCAGGAAGTTCACAGCGATCACCGCCATGGTGTAGGAGACGAAGGAGCTGTGGAGGAAGTTTGGAGTCAAAAAAAATCTTTTAATAACAGCTGACATTTGAGCCGAGTCAACTGAAGCAGTTTTAGATAAAAAAAAAGGATTTCTTACGCATCATTCTGCCTCCAGTTGATGGTGCATGTCGCTCCGGTCGGGTCAGGGGCGTAACCCGCCCAGCCCACCACGGGCATGGAGGACCAGAACACTGCGTTCAGCCAGGCAGCCAGAATAAGGATGTTGTACGATCTCCCTGTCATTTTCTGTCCTGGAGAGACAAAATCACAGCTATCATGAGTGCTGCTCTGATTTTACAGCTGTTTGAAGTGTTTTAAAGAGAAAACTGGAGCACCAATCGTATGTTCCCATACAAATACATCAATCTAATGCAACCAGATGGAGTCAAATGGGATAAAAGACATTAATGAGGTTCGAGGAAGGTGTTCAGTAAAGGTCACTCTCTGTGGAGGGGTTGGGAGCATACCGATGTCTGGTCTGCAGATGGTGAGGTATCGATCGATGGCCACCACAGTCAGCAGGCCGATGCTGGCCATGCCGAAGAAAATGTTGAGCGCCGCGTAGATCTGGAGACAGATGAAGTTTCTGTCACAAAGTCGTGCTTTTGTACAGCGTTTTGTGGCGTTTTCCTCCAGTGAAACAACTGAGGAGAAAGCTAGGCTGGATTCATGAACCACTGTGATGAAATCAAAACACAAAGGGCGAAAATTCCTGCCTTCATTTCATGTAAATTTCCCGATCTGCTCCTAATTTCTTCATATTTTCCTTCCAAGCAGCTCAGTTTCCTTGTAATCTTTTGATCTGATCTTTCTAAGTTTTGCATTTCCGACTCCGGCTGCTTTTCACCCCTCCTCACCTGACAGCCGGCGTAGCCGAACTTCCAGCTTCCGTGGATGTCGGAGGCAGCCGACATGGGATAACCGATACCGGCCACTCCGATGTCAGTGAAGGCCAGGTTGATGATGATGAAATTGGTGGCTGTGCGGAGCTCCCTGAACTTCACGAACATCATCAGCACCACAATGTTGCTCGTTAAACTGATGACACCTGAGGGGAGAGAGGAAAAACAGGCCGGCAGGGATGAAGGATGACACTGGGAGTAAAACTCCATCAGAAGTTATCACCACTAGGATTCTTTTCTGTGGTTTGCATGAAACTCAGTTACTTAAATCCAGGATTTAAAGCAAAAAAAAAAAAAAAAACGAGCTAATCTTTGATTAGGTTTCCATAGAATCAAACACAGACCTAACAGGTTGATCATTTCTGTAAATCTCAGTCATTAGTGAGCTGCAGCACTTGTTTACCTGCAGTTATTAGATATCCAGCCACAATGTTGTGCTCCATTTGAGTAAAAGCACTTTTTCCTCCGTACGGTGCAGCATCACTGGAAGTATTGGCCTCAGATTCAATCCCCATTTTCTAAGGTGTTTAAAAGCTAAAACACTGCAGTTATTTAAAGTAAAAACGAGGCGCAGATCCTTTTTTAATCAGAATAAAAGTGTAGAGAGGCAGTGTTGAGAAACTAAAACCTGTCGCACAGAGGTAGGAGGGTGAACGTGGATTATTACATACCAGCTCTGTTCCCAGTTTGTACACAAGGAAGGATTTAGAGCTCACGTGGATTAAAAGCTGGTTTCTAACTTCGACATTACAACACTGAACCAAACTTTGAACTGCCTCACACTGAAGATGGCAATCGGTGCCAGATTAACAGATTACAGAGATGCAAACCCTCTCACCTTGTTGTGCTGTAAGCTTGCACATTTGACTCAAGACGGGAGCCCCGAAATGGTTTCTGTCCGGCTTTAAAAGTGCAGCTTTGTGGAACAATCAGAACATTCTGCTGATGAGAAATTAAACCTAAAAACAACAGTTTTAGAAATAAATGTTTTACCATATGATAACTGGTTAGAACTGATGTGACATGTGAAAGAGGGATGCACAAAGAATTAAATGGGAAGTTATAAAGTTTAGGCTAAGTGCTTTAAAATGTTTAACTTCAGCTCTGTTGCAATACAAATCAATGTAGGTGGGGTTTTCTTTACATCATTGATCTATATTACGGTATTTTCTTAATTGGATTATTTTTCCTTTAGAGAATAGACTTTTCTCACTGATATTGAGTGCCACCATAAATTTGATTTTGGGGGATTATTGCAATTTAAATAAAAATAACGATGCAGTACCTCTTCCACGACAGCAGGTGGCGCTAAACGACCTGCTGCTGACGTCCGCGGAGGGATATTAAGTAACCGGATCACTTCCTTTCAGCATTGAACCAGCACCTTCCGTGTAAAGGCGGCTTCTCAGATCGAAAGAGATAAAAACGGGATTAAAATAAAACATGCCGGCGTTTTTGAGGACCATCGCCAGCCGTGCTGCTCCGGTCCTGCGGGCAAACAGCCTCACGCAGACGGCGAACCTTTACACCAGACCGGCGAAGGAGAAGATTGGCGTAGTTGTGAGTGTCGCTCCGAAGCTAACGCGATGCTAACAGTTAGCATCTGTCCTTGACAGCCGAGGTCATTAAAGTTCAGTCCGCGGGAATTTTAACACAGAAATATTATTTATTTAAATAAAGCTTTAGCTTCTTGTTTATCCACCTAAATGTAGAAACACATATAGTTAGCATTTATCTTAACTTTAACAACTTTACTCCCCTTTCTCATCCAGGGAAGCCTAAAAATCGTGTTTCAGACGGACTGTTTTCCCTAAACACAAACAACGACTTTAACTCTTATTGACATTTAATTCGTTATAGTTTTATTTTACACAGGGGTGGAAATTAAAAATGTTGTCAAAAAGTCCGTAACTGTGTTTATTCCTCTCATCATGGACAGCAAGTCCTGTGAATTTGGAGACATTTGTTCTTTTTTTGCAAAAGTTACCAGGGGGGAACCAAATATTTCAGCCGTCTGAAATAATCGGTTCCCCCTCTAAAACATGGGACAAAAATAATTTACCAAAAAGTCCTTAACTGTGTTTATTCCTCTCATCATCATTATTATTATTAAAATAAAGTCCTAATAATATAAAAGCATCACTTTGAAATGACTTGGAGCAATTTGAAATAAGAGATGAAGGCCAAAATGAGCTTATTTAAACAGCAAACAAACTAAGAGGAAAAAATAATAGTTTGTTTTAATCATAGTTAATTGATATTAAGCTAACACTTTTATAAATGGACTGTACTTGATTAGAAAAGGTAAATAAAGAAGTAAAAAGCTGAGTCTTGCTGCTCCTGTCAGTCTTATTTGGCATACTGTTTGTTTATGAGAGTAATGGGTTATCAGGACTTCCATAGTGTTTTATTATGAAGATTTAGGACTTTTTGTTTTGTTCCTGCTTTTCTCAGATGTGGAAATATATCCTGTTAGAGCCGACAGCATTTCAATTACAGGATGACGACCAACAGCAGCTGATAACGAGCTGTTTGTTTGGTTTCATTTAGCACAATAACTCAGATTAAACTGGATTAGTCTGCGTGACATTAAATGAATTAATCTGACCAGAATAAATAAGTCTTTTTCTGCGATCACCTCTTCTAACAGGGAGCTCAGACATTTTTGCCTTTTGGAGTTGTGGCCACTTGAGGGTGTAGTTTCATAGAAAATACAGCAAAATGGTCAACTTGCCACAGACAAGGATTTGCTCGTTTGTCCTGTAAAATCTCATCTCCTGCCTCGGTCAGATTTGATGGTTCTTCTGCACGTTTTGTTGGAAGTGATCCTGCTAACCGGCTGGTTTTAAATGTCCCGTCTTGCTGTCTGCTCAGGAAACTACGATCGCGATGAGCATCTTCTCCATCACGATCCTGGGCCCGTCTGGATGGGTCCTGGCCCACCTGGAGGACTACAAGAAGAAGGAGTGAAGTGAACATTTAAAGCCTCCGTCTCGTCTCGGGACCATCACCGTCATGTTCGGCCGCAGAGGATCCGGATCAAATTTATTTTCTCTCTTCTACCTCTGTAACAGTTCAGCTCAACATCCCAGTTACAACGATGACTCTGAAACATTGAATGCTTTGAAACTTGTATCGTACATCTTCCTCACAAGGAGTATGTTACAGAATTAAATGTTAAAGTCTAAATATTTTGCTGTTTGTGTTAGTTTCTTTGGAGCTTTTTTCAGCGTTCTGAAGGTGGTTCTTAACATCTGGAGAGTTTCAGAAAGCACCTTAAATTCAAATTTTGTTTCTGGTATAATTTAAGGATTACGTAGGGCATTAGTTTTATTGTTTTTACATCAGATCAGTGTAAAGTATGTGCTTTCTTCACCTTGTGGAAACATTTACACCTCAACACTTGAAGATAATGGTAGTTTTGTTCATAATAAGACTTAAGGCTGTTTTAAATGAGGTAAATATATAAATAAAATTCAGTTTTAAGTCAGATTATTATTTAACTTTTAGTGTCCAACATCGTTTTTGCTTTAAAAGAAACATTGTCAGCCGAAGTTTAGCTTGAACTGTAAAATACCCTGAACTATAGAGCATTCACCTAAAGGTTCATTGTTAAAAAAAGTAACTTAAAATAATTTGTATATAAGCAAAAGGCAACTTAAAATTAAAACTATCAGTGTGTGAATTCATCCTGCAGCTCTGATTGAGTCAGAAACCTGCTTATCAGTTGAAACTGATGTGAAGTTTTATACTTTTAATTTATTAATTATTAAATTTGTTGATTAAAAATAAGCTTACATTTACTCACCTCCTGTCAGATGTTCATTAAATACTCAAACAGTAAAAGGACTAACTTTAGGCTCCTTTCAGCTGATTCTTCACCACAGAATGAATTTATCTGATAAATGATTTGAGTTCTCTGAGCAGAACGAGCTGCAACACGAGTCATTTTACGATATTTATCGATCAAACGTGGATTTACTTTTCTCAGATTTGCTGCTTCAGTCGTTTCCCTGTGAGATGAGCCTCAACTCTTTGGTGATTAAAAGGAAAAAATGTCAAAGTTTAAGCTCTTGTGTTCTTAAAAACGATCCACGTCCCATTTGTTTGAGGCGATAACGGGTTAAAACGAGCTGAGAAGGAAAGACGTCAAAGTTCTGTTTGCTGCTGATTATTTACCACAATCCAACGCTGACCTCTGACTGCGGCATCAGAGATTAAAGTTTGATTTAAGTCAGAGAATCTATTGTTTCGTAAGGAAAAGTCTGATAAGACCCTTCTTATCCAGATGCTTTCTGTTGACTCTTTGTTTCTAAAGGGCCAAAGTTTGAGACAAAACAATCATTAAAGTGAAAACAGACATAATGACTTTAACTTCTTACTGACATTCCAGGATAAAAGACTCCACACACAGCTTACAGTCTCAATTTAAATACTTTTATATCACTATTTTTACTGTTTAAAGGTGGTTTAGATGATTTCAGGTAGATACACAACAACATAAAAGTGAACAAAACATTTTACTGCTCAAAACAGCATGTCACTAGTTAATGTCACAAACTATAAGAAGCCTTAGATACTACACAAACAAGATTTGTGTATTTTAACTATAAGGAACTGTTAACTATTGTTTTACGCTTCACTTTTTCCTCTGGTAACGGATGATCTTTGGCTTTAAAATCAGCTGTATTTCCGTGTGCATTTTGCAGTTTGAAAAACAGATAAATATGGGTGAGTATAATTTGCTTTACAGTTAAAATTTATGTTGTGTTGGCAAAAATCTAATATTAACGTAGTGGTCCAACTACACAGCTCTGAGGGACTGTGTTACTAACGCTTATATGAGAGAAAGACTTTGTAGAAACTTTTTTGTTTTACTCCAGTTATGTATGCAAATGAGTTGAGATTTAAATATTGCAAAAAACAAAACAAAAAAACATTGTATTTTATGACCTGACTGACTGAAACCACTTTTTAGTCAGTTAAATTGCAGTTAGTCTTTCACTTTTTAGTCAGTTAAATTGCAGTTACAGTCTTTGTCGGTTAGAAAACACAAAACTTATAAATGCTTTCATAATTTTCTAGCTTTTCCAATAAAATTAGAACAAATCGGAGTCCGACAAAAGGTGAAAATAATAAACTACAGCCACCGTTAGCTGCGGCGGTTTCGCCTTTTTGACCCTCACGGACTCCCATACCTTCCGCTTTAAAGCAATCACGTGACCGGCTGTTGCTCACGTGACCGAGAAGCGAACTAGTTCCAGTCTAACAAAACAGGAGGGGGTTTCTTTTAACCAGCAAACATTAGTTATTCTGGCTCTGAGTTAGTTGTTAACAACTAACCAGCAGCTTAAAATAAACCGACGAATAAATTAAAATATTTTTTAACGTTAAAGAGGCGCGCGTGCTAACGTTAGCTTAAAAAAACGAGTTTTCTCGTCACTTTTTCAGTCGTTTTTTTAGGAGTTTTAGTTTCACAATGAGGCTGGTGATTCTGGACGACTATGAGCTGGCCAGTGAATGGGCTGCTAAATACATCCGGAACCGAATCATCCAGTTCGGTCCGTCCGCAGACAGGTACTTCACTCTGGGGTTGCCTACAGGTGAGCTCCGCTCGGTTGTTTTTATTTGTTTTTTGTTTTGTTTCCAAAAAGTTTGTGTTTTCCTCTCAGGCAGCACTCCTTACGGCTGTTACCAGAAGTTAATCGAGTTTCACAGAAGTGGAGATCTGTCTTTTAAATATGTGAAAACCTTCAACATGGATGAATATGTCGGTGAGTGTCGAGCAGCATCTGCGTTTTTCTGTAAAAATGTGTTTTTTTTAATTGAAATAAATAGAAAAGTGGTTCTGAGCTGAGCTTTATGCACATCAGAATTTGCTGCCACACATTATAAATCTTTCAGCCAATTTAATTTGGTCTCTAACTGGATTAAAAGGAATATTAAATATAAAACAACACTAATATTTGTATTTATTCGAGTCATACATCTATTTATAACAAAATAAAACATCCAACAAAGGAAGTTGCTTTAAGTGTAACTAATTGTAGCTAATTATATAATAATATAAGTAGTTATAATTACATTTTAGTAATGTTTTAAGTAAATATTCCTGTTAAATCTTAAAGGTTAAGTTAGTGATCAGTTGATTTATTATTATTATTATTATTATGCCTTTATTTATTAAATCAATCACCACGTGAGGAAATAAGCAGCAGCAGCTGCTACAACCTTTAATGTGAGCCAGAGTTTAGTTTTTCAGCAGAAAATGCTCCCCTGTGTATTATTTTTAGGTGTAAAAGTTATTCTAAATGCATGTTTATTTAAGTCGAGCAGTTATTGTTATATTTAGTTGAATAAATAATACAAAAAAAAGAAAAAATCTGCTTTTAGCTGCTTACAGAAAACCTCACTTTAATTATCTAATCATCCCAGCTGAATAAACTTTCAAACAACCAAACTCAAGTGCTGATAAATAAAAGAAGGAAGTTTAAGGTGTTTCTGGTGTTTACAGTCGTCACTTCGCTGCTCTCACTGAACTGAGCTCTCGTCCCGCAGGTTTGCCTCGGGCTCATCCAGAGAGCTATCACTCCTACATGTGGAACAATTTCTTCAAGCACATCGACATCAACCCGGCCAACGCTCACATCCTGGACGGGAACGCCGAGGACCTGGAGGCCGAGTGCCAGGCGTACGAGCAGAAGATCTCCGAGGCCGGAGGAATCGAGCTGTTTGTTGGAGGTGAACCGGGCAGAAAGTCGCCTTCTGTTGTTTGAAGACATGAAGACACCCAGCGATCGCGTCGCGCTGATGTGGAGTTCTTATTTGTGTCTGCAGGTATCGGTCCCGACGGTCACATAGCCTTCAACGAGCCCGGTTCCAGCCTCGTTTCCAGAACCAGAGTGAAGACGCTGGCGAAGGACACCATTGTGGCGAATGCTCGTTTCTTTGGCAACGACCTCTCCAAGGTTCCCACCATGGCTCTGACTGTGGGCGTGGGAACCGTCATGGACGCCAAGGAGGTCGGACAGTTTGTCCCCGAGTTGTCACTTATACAGCTCTGTCCAAAACGTCCCCATCCAGCCCTCATTTCATCGAAGCAGCAGACCTTCCTGTAATCTTTTAAAGTGGTTTTGATGAACAGTTTGGGGCTTTCTGAAGGCCTGTCAGAGTTTGATACCTTAACAAAACAAAAACATTCCTCTGAAAATGATCACAGGAGCCAAAGTTCAACCAAAAACCGGAGAGTTTCAGAAAGTCTGGCTGCTTGGAAGGGAGATGTAAAGAAATGAGGACTGGACCAGGGTCTGTGATTATCCCCTCATTTAAATCTCGTCCTTCTGCTCGGAGTAAACATTCTTCCTGTGACCTCCCTGATCGCTGCTCTCCCTTCAGGTGATGATCCTGATCACAGGAGCCCACAAAGCCTTCGCTCTGTACAAAGCCATCGAGGAGGGGGTCAACCACATGTGGACGGTGTCCGCCTTCCAGCAGCACCCCCGCACCATCTTCGTCTGCGACGAGGACGCCACGCTGGAGCTGCGGGTCAAAACCGTCAAATACTTCAAAGGTGCGAGCGGCGGCAGAGAGGAGAGCCGATGGTTTCTGCAAACTTTGTTCTAATTTAGCCGTTTAAACGTTCGGCTCGTTCTGGAGGCGGGTGCTGAGACTTTTAGGTTCTGTAACTTTTGTCCTTTTTCCGTCAGAAACATCGATTGTGTTTGAAATCTGCTTCAGCTACTTTTAGTTTTTAGTGAACCTTTCAGCTGATGTTTGGGTTTAACATTCCAGCTCTCATTTTAGCAGAAAATGCAGTTTTCTACTTTTAATTTCCTGATCTCTTTAAACAACGAGATGCCGGGACTGTTCTGTGCTGCAGAGACTGTGCAGCTAATATTCCTCTTGTTGTTCCAGGTTTAATGCACGTTCATAATAAGCTGGTGGACCCGGTTCTGAGCATGAAGAACCAGTGAAGCGGAGAAGACCGAAGAAGCTGCAGGATCCAACCATTGAGCCGGAGCTCGACTCATTGTTACTTTTCCTTTTTTCAGAGTTTCTATCTGCCATCAGGCTGTTACAGATTATCACTTAGTCGGGTTTGTGTTTGAAATGTTATCGTGAAACTGGTTACTCCTTTTTATGGCTCTGATGTAAAGATGAAAACAAAGTTCTGATCCAGGCTTCCTGAAGGTCTTTTAAAGCTGTTTGCTGGTCAGATCCAAGGACTCAAACTGAAGGAAAAAGCAGCAAAAGTCCAAAGAAGAAGTTTGAAAGTTCTTCAGAAAGCCTGGAGGACTTTATTGATCAGGATCGGTTTTATAAATTACGACAAAGCCTGGCTGCTTGGGAGGAAAAAAAACGAGGACAGAATCTGAGTCTTCAACTCATCGATGCTCTGAAGGAGAGAAGGTTTTCTGATTATTCTCGATCTGTTTGCTCTCTGTGATTCATTTTTTTCTGATGAATGCTGATTCAGTTTCTCTTTACCGACTTCTGCCTTTCTGTGCACATCCCGGCTGTTAGAAACAAAAAGACTGGATTCCTGCAGGAGAAGAGGAGTCGTACGGAGTGAGCGGGCCGACTCTCGGACCCGTTTCAGCCGAGTCGGTTCCTGCCCGTCAGATCTTTGCTCTCAGGGGCCGTTCTTTATCTTTTACTGACTTTTATGACAGGATGTGAATCTGCAGAACACGTTTGTACAAAAAGATAAAAAACCTGAATCATCAGAATGACTCGTAATTCTTTGCATCAACACTAACACATCTGTGCAGATTTATATTTCCAGCTTGAATATTTGTACTTTTTGGCTTTAGTTACAACATTTCCTTCCTGTTTTGTTACATTTATGACTCCCAAGTTGCTGTTTTTTTGCACACATACATGTAAATTAGGAATAAAACGTCTGTTTTTAACCAATCTTTTCTTTGAGATCTACAAAATAAAGGTGAACAGAATCAGGACGGTGTGTTTGTTTAATCCTAGAAGCTTTATTCTTGAACCTTGTTTAACTTTATATACGTTGAGATGCATTAACACAGTTTTCCCACAGCGGGGCAGTCACTCCAAAAGCTTCGACAAACCTCGAGCGTCGGACGGGTTTCAGCACGTAGTTTGACTTCATCTAAATGTCAGAAAACATCAATTTAAAGGAGAAAAACAGGACGTTACATCATGTTTTATTAAACACTTCCTTTTCAGACCAACTAAGATGTTTGTAAAGCATCAAAAACTGAATTAGCTTGTATAAAGACATGATTATTAGTGTCTATAGGAACGCACAATGGAAAGAAATCGAGGATTTAATGTTGGCAACTAAACCAAATCAAAACAAAAACGGAGCCTTCTCTTAAATTAGATTTTTTCATAGATTGAAAACTCAATTAAACGTATAAAACAGATTAAAATTGCTCACCCCCCTCTGATTTAAAAGTCCACTTCATTAAAAACATGCAGCTTATTCGTGGTCTGTAACTTTGGACCAATCAGAGGGGACAGAGCGTTTCAGGAGGCGGAGCCTTGAAGAAACAGGAACAGAAAACTGATCTTTATTTATCTATTTTATTGCTTCAGGGAAACAAAAAAGCGGGAATAATTAGGATTTTACGCTTCAGCAGCTTTTATTTTGTTAAAGTGGCGTCCCTCAGGGGTTTATTCTCGGACCTGTTTATTTTCAGTGTTCCTGTGCCAAAGATACTCACATTTACCTGAAAACCTGATGGTTTCACAGATGTAGCCGAGGTTATCAGGTGGACGTCTTTGAGTTTTCATTTTTCAGACTCTAAAGCTGTTCAAACAAAACAATCTGCTGACTTTTTTTGTGTTTTTCTGTCAGCAGTGGAGCCTCCTGGTTCTTCACACGTGGATTTAAAAAAGTGCCATCAGAAATGGGCGTACCTTGCCCTCGAAGTTCAGCACCACCCGTCTGATCCAGCTGGGGTCGCATTTCCTCTTGCATCCACATCCTGAAAGGTTGGCTCCAGCTCCACGATCCTTATATTTATTTTTAACCTTGTCAGTTTTAATCAGAGGGGCATGACGCTGCTTGGAGATGATCTTGTAGCCTTCACCTTTAACTCAAATATCTCCAATCGTCTTTCTGAGCTCCTCAGACACCTCTGGTCTTTGCTTTCAGTTTGGTGAAAACTGAGGCTGTTTGTTCAGATTTAAACCGGCTGAACGTCTGATGAAAAGCCAGAAGGCGCCGTGTTGCTATTTAAGGTCAAACAATTAGTTTGAAACGTGACTATAATGCAAAAATTAATCGCCTTATTAAGGGTATCAACAAATCTGTTGATGCTATTTAAAAAAAAAAAAAGCCCAAACCCTTCCGCTCCTTCTGGACCCTCTGGATCTTCTGATCAAGGCCTTCTAGCTGTTCCTCGTTTTTCTTTTCTGCTGAACTCCTGAGGGCGCCGTTTGTTTTCCGCTCCTTTAGAAGTCGGGATGATGAGCTCTCCTGAGATCTCAGCTGAAAACCTTTCTTTTTGTCAACGCGGTTTTCTGTTTAAAACACCAGCCTTAGAACAAAACCATCAAAACTGGGTCCTGTTATCTGCTGTTTTAACCTACTATTTGTAATTTCTTTTAATATAAAATGCCTCGTAACCACAAAGGTGCTCATTATAAATAAAAAAATCCGGTAAACAAACATGCTGCTGCTGCAATCTGTCCCTGAACACAATGAATAAGTCTGATAAGAGAAGGAAGTATTCAGTAATTTTTATCGTTGCGTGACAAAGTGAATATAATTAATGCTAATTAAACACACAACAAGCAGCTCCAGCGGCGTGCTTCATTACAGCGATAGATCCTTACGCACGCCAAGCTGGAACCATAAAAGAAGAGGCTCGTCCTGTCCTGACAGGAGCAGCACATTTCTGCTTTTATGGAGCTTTTAGACGCAACACAAAGCAGGACAGAATCGTTACCGAACAAAGATCCTCAGGGGGAGGGAACGAGCTTCAGTCGGGCTCGTTCTGCAGAGTCAGTTTCAGGAACCTGCTGCCTTCAGGACTCCATCTTTTCCAGGAAAGTTTGTGTATTTTTCAAAAATATGCACTTCTGGGCTCATTAGGATGAGTTTTCAGGATGAATAACACCTGAAGCGCTTCATCACTTCATATTCTCATCGTCAGAACGTCTTTTAAGTGTCGGAACGAGGAATGGAAACAGTAACTTTTGTTTTTTTGGGGGACCTTTAACACAGGCATGAATGGATATTAAGTTGAATAAAGTTTAAAGACAAAACATGTAATATAGTTTATATTTTGGTTAAATTTCTGTTAAATCTGACTCCTGCAGGCGAGTAATCACAGCTCAGCTCCTCAGATCCGAGACGAGAGGAAACACACCTCCTCCTGCAGCAGCACCTGAACAGAGGTCAGAGGTCAGAGGTCAGAGCGGAGCGCTGAAACAGCCTGACAGCTAAACGTTGCTGCGTTTGCGTTTCATCACATCTGGATTTCCTGCTGCTGATTGAAAACGGCTCCTGTAAACACCGAATAATTGCTTGGTTTAAAGACGCCGAGGCCTGATTAAATGTGATGACAGCAGCTCCCGGGATGGTTTATTTATTTTTATTTTCTTCTGTCCTGGCCACAGTCTGACAGCGGGATGATGAACCTGCAGGAAACGGCAAAACATCCAAGGAAAAAGGCATCAGAATTAGTAACAATTTCCTCCCCTTTAAGACAGGGGTGTCCAATCCTGGTCCTCAGGGCCACCATCCTGCAGGTTTTCCTTGTTCCTCTGCTCCAACACACCTGATCTGAATCAATGGATGATTAACAGGCTTCTGCAGAACATGAAGAGGTGAAAGGAAACCTGCTGTCAGGAGGTCAGCGGCTGTAAAACACCATGCTGCCAACAGACTCCGTCCATCGTCCCACCTGGGAAAACTGCAGGTTTGCAGGAGTCCACTGAGTTCTCCGCTCCGCCTGACGTTTTCACCTTTGTCTCATTTTAGTCTCTCGACAGGAACAACAACATTTGTCGTTCTCAGCAACATGCAGATTTCTGCTGTAAGCGTGTTTCTCCTCTTTTAAAAGACGATTCAAACGTAAAACGGTTTGATTCCCCGGTTATTGAGCGTATTTGGTTCAGGTGTCGTTCTGTATATGTGGAACCTTTTAACGACAGAAGAACCAGTTGGTATTTTAGAGAGTTGATTTCACAGCTTCTGATTTTCTTCGAGCTTCCCTCCTCGTGTTTTTAATCCTTTTTAACCACATCAGTTTGGTGTCACTTCCTGAACGTGTCATCACAGACCTTTTTTTTATTTCTTTTACTTTTAGTAATCTAACTACTTCTGCAGACTTTTAGCTCCTTTGGCCGTTCAGCTCATTCAGCTGACGGCTGCTGTGACTTTTGGTTTTTGTACCTTTAATACTTTTTTAAATATTTCACTTTTTGTACAACTATTTTCCTCATAGAAATACACGGAGATCCCTTCAGTTCCTTGAAAAACATAATTCTACTTTTCGCTTTTAGCTCGCCTTTTACTACATCTCGTTAAGTCTTTGCTAATTTTAGCTAGAACTTTGCATCTTTTAGCTTTGAGCTAATTGCTAAAACCCGGCTTGTTCGGCTGTAACATAAACTGGAGACTGAACAGAATGCTGAGAGTTTTATTATAAAAACAATCGACTCAAAGGCCTCGAAAGCATCGCAGCCTGGCACCAGATCTTCCACCCCTTCAGAACCTCCTGCAGAACCGGGCTGGTGCAGAACCACTGCTTGGCCCTGTGAGGATGAAGAGGGGCATCATAAAGTGTCCTGCCTCTTTCAGCTTTGGGCTCGTCTTCTGGTGCGTCCTGATGGAGATGAAAACCAACCCCTCCCCTCCTTCGTAGAGGATTCAGCAGGTCCAGAAGATGGAAACTAAAGTTCTTATTTTACCTTGTCCTTCATGACGCTTCAGCCTCGGTTTCCCTCTTCCTCACGCCACAACAAGCTCTCATTTGTTGGTGAAATGTTGAGGAATTATCTGTCACTTTTTACCCTCCTCTGCAGTTTACTCCATCAGATTTTACAACCCTGTAGTTGGAAGAAGTCTTCAGTGTCTGTGTCGTTTCTGCAGAGATTCACAGATCTTCAACCTTCTTCCCGTCGTCTCCAAACCCTCTGAGCTCCAGATAAGTTAGTGTTTTTTTTAATAAAATGTCACTTTTGGCTGCATATTCTTCTTTGTCCATTAAATCCGAGTTTCCTTCGTAAAAGAAGCGACGCTCGTGACCTCGAGTGCTTTACTAAATACCAGAGATGCAGGGCGTCTGATTTAAATGGCAGAACATTCGACCTTTTCCAGAGTGGGCTTGTTGTTGCGTCCTCGCAGGAACCCGCCGGCGTTTGTTTGCATCAGATCTGAAGGGTTTTTACCAACGCTGAAGCCCCCGCAGACATGATCGTTCACAGCATCTGGGGATTTTCAAACAGCTTATGTAAGGAAGGGTCATGCTGGGGACTTTTTTTCCCTTTTCTGGATTATTATTTTACATTTTAATGCAACATGGTCACTTTTTATCTTTGCACGGCTTTGATTTCATCCAAATACCAAACAAATAAATAGCAGTTTGTGTTTCAGATCGTATATCTTATTTCAAAACAGAGTTGAAAATCAACTAGAGATGTTTAAATTTCATGTAAAAACTTAACGAAACACAAATGTTTAGGATTTAAAAACAAAGAAAAAGTTCAACTGACGAGACTTGATATGTTTGGAATAAAATGCTGCTTGACTTCCAACCAAAAAATTACTCAATTTTCATTTATTTTTAAAACAATTAAGTCAAGTTTCAGCCTTGACGTCCAACAGCCTTTTTTTGTAGATGCCTTTTAAAATAAACAAGTTGGGAGCGTTGCTTATTTATTAAAAAGTAAAGAAAGCTGCTGTTTCGCTCAGAAACCGCAGGCGAAATCAATCATTTTAACGTAATGAGCAACTTATTCAGTGAAAGGAGGAGTTTTTACAGCTCAGACTTAATCAGAACAGACTTGTCAAATAAAATGAAATAATTAAAACCTCAAATATGAAAATTACTTGATTATATGGCATTAACTTGTAAATAATCATTATGAACAACAGACCAGGACTGAGAGTTGAAGGAAATCAGCATCAATGAAGGTTTAATTATCAGGTTTTTACCCTCTTGTTGCTCATTAAGTGTAAAACTAATACACACTTATTTGAAGATGCTGCAGAGACAGTTTTTGATTTATTCCTCCTCCTGCAGCTTTCGGATCAGTTTGCTGTGACTTTTGATGGAGGAACATCTCACTGAGAGAGAAGTCGGTTCTCTTTGGAGCTCCTCCGCTCAGTCGGGCTTCACGGTTGATGATTTCTAAAACTGTCCAAACAAACTCTTCTTAATCCTTTCTGGCACATATTTTGAATTAAAGACCAAACCGAAGACACTTTTGTCCTCTTTCACTCTCTCCCGGAGGACTTACAGTTTCCTCTGAAACCCTACCAGAGTGCAGGGAGTTCACAGCCAACAGGTTGTTTGAGGCTTGTTTTTCAGTCTGCTTCTGTCTGCCTCTCAGTCCCAGGCGTGCCGTTACCATGGTGACCACAATGAGCCACTGGCAGCAGATTTTTCTTATCTTGGATCATCACAGAGTTGCTGTTTGTTGTCAGATTTTCTGATCCAAGACTCCTGAAAGGGTTCAGCTCGGCTTTTTTTAACCTTAAATCCAAGTTTTCTCCAGGCGCTCCGCCGCAGTTTTACGCAGCGCGGCGCCTCCGCGGGGAGCTCCTCTCTGCGCTCTTTACGCTCCCAGGTTCTCCTGGACTGGGGAGGCGGAGGAGGAGGAGGAGGAGTAGGAGGAGGAGGAGGAGGAGGAGGAGGAGGACCACATGATGGACGCGCAGTAAGCGGCGTCAGGCGCACAGCTCGGCCGTGTTCAGTCCGTCTCCTCCGGATCAGGTAGGCTGCGGTTCGGCTGCAGCTCGGTTCTGTTCCCTGGTGCCGCTCTGAGGCTGTCCCTTGTGTTTCCAGGCTTCAGCGATGAGAGGACAACAGGACTCATGTTCTCTGTCAGTGTTGCTGTGCTTCATCGCGCTGTGGAACCCGCGGTAAGTTTCTGCTCTCAGACCGCACTGTCAGCTTTTATTTCTTTATTCAACATGAAATCTGCTCGGATCTGAGCCTTTCTGTTAGAGCTGAAGCCATGAAATCAGATGAAACCTCTGCTCATCATCTCGCTGTGGCTCAGAGCGCAACTGGTTCTTAGAAAACCCAAAACCGATCCGAGCCCAGGAGCTCCTAAAAACATCCGGATGAAGCTGGAATCAGATAATTCTGATAAGAAAAGATCCATCAGTTAGAAGTTTATCCTCTGTTCTCCAGGCTTAAAGACACAGTTTTGGTTAAATTGGACTCATTTCTTCTGAATATTTCTGATGAAATTACCAAAAACAAGAAACATCTCATCATATATATTTATCTGTTATTAAATATTCCTCTAAAATGACTGAATCAAAGATCAGCTGATGTTCAGAGGTGATGGAGTTGTAGCCGTTTTGGTTAAACCTTGGAAATAATCTCACGTCTATCACTCTCAGCTACTACCACATCAAAGTTTAGCTCAGTATCTGTAAAATCCACTTCAGTTGGATCTGTTTCTGTGTTTTCTGAGGCTGCTCAGATGTGAGGACTTCCTGAAAGTTTGATTAAAATCCACCCAGAGGTTCATTTATCCACATGGAGGTTGTTTAATGCAACTTAAACGTCACAAACACAGCTGAAATGAAGATTTGTATCATTAATTAATGTCAAGTTTATGGAAAAATCCTATTTTATATTAACTCTTTATTCCCTGGACCTTAAACTTCGACATCTATAAGAAAACGTGTTGAATCTTACAGCCGTTAAAGGTGTTTAAAGTTTAAAGAACATCCTCTGAAATCCCTGAACAGCTCTCATCTCGTTGGAGATAAATCAGCAGATTTTTGTTCTGTTTATTATTTAAATCTTTGCCCTTCCAGCAGGTGAAATGTCAGAGGGTGCAGCGCCTGTCACGTCGTGTTTTTTGACAAGTTGACTCGATCTGTGCTAAATTTAACACTTTGGGCTTGTCAGATCAGTGTCTGCAGAAACGTTTAAAAACACGATTTAGGCTTTATGTTCGGATCGAGGGTTAACTTAACGAGGTTCAAGGTTTCAAGATAAAAGGAAGTGTGTGTTCAGATTGTTTGTCTCTGTCTGTCTTTTAAGACAAATGAAGCTGCAGCTTTCTGCTCCCGAGGAGGCAGAGAATAGAAAATTCACACGTTCATTTGAGTCTGTTTGTTTCCAGTGGTTCTTATAAAAAATAAGGTTTAGTCGGGTTTAAATCTGACTCAACCAGTCTCAGAGTCTGAGATAACCATCGTTAATGAACTTTAACGGTTATTGATATAAATTTAATCTTTAATCTGGACTAAACTCCTGATCCAGACCTGATGTCTTTATATTTCCCTCCAAAGCTGCAATCTTTAATCTTTTAAATTAGTCCTGACCAGAAGCTTTTCAAAGTTTTTCTTTGGACCTCGGCTGATTTTTCCACTCACCCTGATCCCTCAGTTTGCATCTCTTGGTTGTTTATTGTAAGAATTTAGGTGGATGTAGAAACGCCTTCTGTTCAAGAATCACAGATTTTTATTACTCTGTTTGGATGTTAGTTTCCAGATATTAGTCCTGTTTAAAACTTTCTTTTAATGAGAACTGAGGATGTTATTTACAGCCTCGGTTCTAACAAAGATGGGACACTGGGATTTGCAGAATTTGGAAAATATAAGGTAATTCTGAATTTTATAGCAGCAACATATCTCATTGTACAAATTTTAAGAAATAAATCAGGTCATTTTAAACTTTATGGCAGCAACACGTCTCTTTAAAGATGTTCCAGATGTTCTCCTCTGTGCAGCATCTCCATCAGTGTGTAAACATCTGGACCTGAGGTTGTCCCATTCTGTCTGTTCAACAGTCCTGGATGGGAGCAGATGTTGTTCTAAAACCACTAATGCACCCCCATACCATCAGAGAGGCCGTCTGACCTCAGAACAGTTCTCCTCTTTGGTCCAGAGGAGACACATCTGTTCACATCTGGCTTCTTCTTTGCCTGATAGAGCTTTAAGCAGCATTTGTGGACGGCACGGTGAACTGTGTTTACAGACAGTGTTCCTGAGCAGAACCAGAACCAGAACCTGACCTTTGACCTCAGAGGTTTCTCCAGATTCTTCAGATCTGTTGATGATTTTATGAGCTGTAGGTGGAGATTCAAAGTCTCGAGGAGCATTAATCTGAAATTTGACTCTTTGTTCAGGTCAAGAGCGGATTCTAATTCGACGCGGAACTCCAAAGACATCGCCACCTTTACCAAGATCCTCGACAGTCTTCTGGACGGATACGACAACCGACTGAGGCCTGGTCTGGGAGGTAAGACCACGATCTGAAGACGAACAAATTTAAAACAAGAAGAACGGCAGAGGCAGAAATATTCTGAGGAATAATCCCCGGCGTATTAAACACTGTTTGTGCACAAATACTGACTGAATCTGAAGTGACTCATTGGATTTCCTACAATCTCAGACTCTGCTTCAGAATACATTAAACCTTTGCAAATTCACAGAAATTAAGTTTTTCTTTACCCTGAAATCATCTCTGAAGAACAAACTTAAATATTTTAGAAATTTTCATTTCTTAAAATAAGCCGGAGACAAAAATCTGCATGTTTTAATGTAATGCTGTCAGTCGTGAGGGGAGAGGAGAAGAGGTTGTGATATTTGAGGGGAAAATGTAATTTCTCAGAGAAGAGTCATTTCATGACGGATGAACCCACTCCCGTTCGTCCTACTTTGCATTTCTGCGAGAGAATCTGTCTCCGTGCTGCTGTCAGCCTTCATCTGAACATTTTCTGAAAGAAATTCAGCCCCGAGATGAACGTTTTGGAGGACAATGTGAGCGTAATGAGCTGTGCCTGTGTCTGCATCTTAAATCTGAATCCTTTTATTTGACGAAATACCTATCAGGATTAAAAACAACAGACTTGCAAACAGCTATTAGAAAACATTGTCACGTCCGTTACAGATGGCGGATTTGAGTCTTTTGGGTGATTGGGCTCATTTGGCTTGGACAGTTGGATGTGAAATCAAAGCTTGTTGCTCTGACAAGATATAAAAAAAGTCAAAATCTGGCAGAAAAACGTGGACGATGAGGATTTATCGGCTGCAGAACGGAGGTCACGGAGGAAATTAGGTTTTATGCAACTGGAACCATGTTTGCATCTAATTTACATCGAGTTGGTCTGCTGATTAAATGCAAGAACGCAGGAAAACATCTGTTTAGATCCTTCAAATCAGATCAGTTCTCGTTCTTTTCCCTGTGCAGACGTGGGTCTTCAGTAGCCTCGTGTTTTGGTTTGGTTGGTCATTATTCTTTAAAACTAAAAGCATCTCACAGCTGATCTGCTCAGGACGACTCTCAGCTACGACCAAACCAGATTTTAGCTCAGCGTCTGTAAAACCGGCTGAATTGCAGCCATTTTTTTCCTGCATTTCCTAACCCTTTCATGCACAGTGGTCGCTGCAGTGGACAGCTGTTTTAAAGCCATTTTCTCGTAAGTGTAAAGGGTTTTATATTATAACTGTGCATGGGCTACTAAAGTGGACATTAGTGGATAATGCAATATACTGGCTGACCACTGCAAGTGCAACAAAATGCTCTCAAATCCAAGATGGATTCAAGATGGATTTGAGAAAATAAGTCTTATTTTCCAGCCTTTTTTATGCCATAAGAAAAAGAAAAACACTGGCTGAAGTTATCATAATTCATGCATGAAAGGGCTAAAGTCAGTCGGCTGCAGCTCTTAAATTGGGCGGACTCTAAAAGGTAACCAGTTATAGCCAAACATCCAGTGATTAGTTATTTAAAATTATCTTTAAAATCCAGCCACCGGTTCAAGAGATATTTTGTTGACAGTACAGACAATCACTGTTTATTTTCTTGTGATTTCCTGTTAGCTTAAAACTAAATCACACCCTTTTTAAAAACGTCCTCACAGCCTTTCTGACCCGAGCTGCTTGGTGAGTCAATGAAACACATTTTCTCTCAATTCTGGCTAAATATGGTAACCAGTAATTATAGGTACATTTAGCCTAATAGGCCCATAATTACACAGGAAAAAAATCTTCAAATTACCTGTGACACACAGCTGAACGAGTCTCGACTGATTTACCAAACCGACTCGGTTCTGAGCACAACTTGCTCTTGGAAGAACAAAACTGTTGTCAATCTTCTTGTCTCTGGTTTCCTTTCTGTTCCTCGGTGCAGCGTAAAGACGTTGCTGATCATCAGCACAGATCCGTGCGGGGAACAGCTGGAGCTTCTCGTCGCTGTTTTCAGCGTCGTTTTCTTCTGATTATCAGTTTTGATGTCTCTACGTTTCGCCACAGCTTGAGTCTGGCTGTAGGAAGCAAACATTGTGTTTCTGCGGCTGAAAAGATGCCGTGATCAGGCGATTCTGAGTCTTCTCCCTGAGTTTTCAGCCCGTTTTTTAATCCCTGACTGATCCATCCCGAGTTTGCAGGATGGAAACAGCCAACGTAAATCCTCAAATTTAAATTAAAAACTAAAAACTGAATCACTGCCCCCCTCCGAGGACAGGAGGTGATGGTTTTGCTCGTTTGTCTGTAGTGTTAGCAAAATATATTATATAAATATAAACTCTGAGAAAGTTCTGACAACTACAACTTTAGCTTGATATAAAATGGCCGCCACAGTTAGCAAACACAACGACAGCTGTAACTCAGACAGTTTGACAAACGTTGAACTGAAATTCGGCGTGGTAGTAGCCGAGCATCCTCCTCGACACACACTCCAAGCTCTCCACATTCTGCTGTATTTTTACCTAAAACTTTGGCTTTGGCGTTTGGCGTCAGCGCTGCCTGCCTGTTAGCAAAATATCTTAAGAACCACTAATCACGAGAGGTCCCTCTACAACTCGTAGCTGTTAGATACGGAGCTAAAATTTGACGTGGTGGTAGCTGAGAGTCATCCCTAACAGGTACTCCGAGCATCATTTACAAGGTTTGACCAGAACGGCCACAACTCCAACTTTCAGCAGAAGTTTTATTTAAGAATCTGGCATGAAAAGCAGCGGCTGATACGCATTCCTTCGAGGAACGCCGAGCCTTTAACTGCAAAGATTTCTCTGACTGGAAGAAAAGTTCTTTTTCTCTTACAGCTTCCATTGTTTCCATTAACATGATAAATGAAGTTTTACTGGCTGTAAACTCGGTTAAAATCACCGCGTGAAGTCGAGTTGTTCTCATCGGTTGGCGCTGACACATGGGACGTGCTCACCTCACAGCTCCGGTGACATTTAAACACCGCACATTCGTGGCTTTTGAGGACTATAAAGCGAATGATGTCGGTGTCACCTTCAGACAGATTCCAGTCATAAAAAGACTCCATCTGTGATCATTCGTGTTCGCAGCGGCTTCTTCATTTGGACATTAAAGGTTGGATTCTTTGAAGCAGCAGGTTTCTATCATCTCTGCTGTCTGAGACAAACGAAAAAACAACAAAAGAAGGAGAATGTTTTGTGTTATCTTCTTGTTAGTGCATGATACTAAATGTTTGCAAGTAAAGCTGCAGGAATATGACTCGTGAAATAAGAGTAGATGTAACCAAACATCAGATCCTGCAGCAGAAAACCTTCCGATCAGTTCCTGACGTGCAGCTTTTCTCATATTTTTACCTTTTAATGCACACAGTCTGTTTCCTAAAAGGGTTTCCAAATGCTGGTCCTTGAGATCCTCTGCCCTGCGTGTTTTAAATGTTTACCTCCTGGTTTAAACTAAAATATTCCTCTGGTAAGGTGGAGGATTTATAGAACGGCTAAAATGTATGCAGCAGTAGATAAAATCAAAAATGTCAAAAAGGTTTATTTTTTATTTAAAGTATGCACAAATATTGGATGTTGGAGGTTGTCTGCTCACATTAGAAACTAAAAGTCTGAAGTTGTTTTATTTCGTGACGTTAAAATGTTTTCTTTAAACTTCCCTCCTTGTCTTTACAGACCGAGTGACGGAGGTGAAGACGGACATCTACGTGACCAGTTTTGGACCCGTGTCCGACACAGATATGGCAAGTCTTTCACCCCCGTGCCCCCCCTGAGAAAACACACAAAGTTCTGCTGCAGGTTTTCAGCTTCACGTGACAAAATGATTAAAGTCGTTGCTGCACGTTGAGTCGTCCCTCACGTGAAACGATGTCAAACAATCAGTAAAATAACTAAACTAAACCGTGCATCTTCTTAATATCACAATAAATCTGCTGTTGTGAAGCTTGCAGCTGCAGCAGGATTTAGTTTTGAGCAATCTGGACAAAGAAAATACAATTATTAAAGTTTATTGCAGTTGCAATAAGCTAGTTTTGACGGTTGTTTGCACACAAAGCATTTCCTGTTAATGTTTAGCAACAAAAGAACCTGCCACAAACCTCATCTTAAAAGCTATACAGGTAAATATTTACGACATCTAAACTCCTGCTGGGTTCACAGTTTGTGGGAGTAAACAATCAGAAGAGTTTATGGATTAAATGGCAGACTTTAGGCTCCAAGTCAGTCAGTCTGACAGATACGGAGGTAAAATCTGGTGTGGTTGTAGCTGAGAGTCGTTCCCAAAACGGTAAAATGTTAGACAAGATCTCACAGCTCTAACTCCATTCTTTCATTATTATAAGATGATCTTAGTCTGAAGCTCTGCTGTGAAGTTCTTCTTGGTCTTTCATTTCATGTAGTTTTAATTTAAACCTGCAGAGCAGCTTTAATGCATCTGTTTATCAGCGATTCTGGTGACATTTGCTTCTGTTCTTGTTTCAGAAATACTTCTTTAACATCCACAGACTTCGGTTCAAATTAGAACCTGTTTCTTTTATAGACTTGATGTGTTGCGGTAAAAGCTTCGCGTCCTCCAGGAACAGAAACCGAAAGCTGCAGAGGTCTAAAAACACGCGGTGCACCTGCAGCTACCTAACAGCCGCGGCGGAGATAAACGCAGCTAATTGTCTCTAAATGAAGCAACGGCTTCATTTATTGGAGCAGTCTCACTCCTCTGGAGCAACACAAGCCTCAAATATCTGCCTTCTTCCTGAGCCAGTTTGGATTCAGCAGATAAAATCTTCCAGACAGACAGCGAGGGGGCGGGGGGGGGACCTGCCTGTTCTGCTGTTGCCATTGGAAACTCGGCCAGTCCAATCAGCAGAGTGATGACATGGCAAAGGTTAGAGTTTGTTATTAAAATGATCCAGAGCCACCCAGCTCTGATACGGAGCTGCCGATCCGTCTCACGTTACTTTACGAACGGCTGCGGAGACAAACGCTGCTCGTTTGGGCTCGATTTAAATACGATCAGAGGCGGGACACGAGGACAGCGTCAAACACAGGAAGACAAATAATTCAGTCGGTCAGGTTTAGACTCCGAGTTGATCAAACTGTGACACTGTCATGATCTGTCAGAGCTCAGATTATGAAGGTTACTCTGAAGTAACGCCATTTTTGTGTTGGCTGATGCTGATTAGCTGCGGCGGCCATCTTAACCTGGGTTCACTCTAAGCCAGTGTTCAGTTTCTGAGAGTTTCAGTGAATCTATGGGATGGTTGGTGATATTAACTTCCTGTTTGTAGCACTTTAGTATATGGGAGGGGGGAAACTTTTCAAGATGGGTGGTGACCATGGTGGCCATTTTGAAGTCGGCCATTTTGGACCCAACTTTTGTTTTTTCAATGGGAAGTGTCATAGTCTGGTATTTTCAGTTTGTTGTTTTTGATTATTGTCTTGTTTCTGTCATGGTTTGGTGATTTCAGTTTGTTGTTTTGATTATTGTCTTGTTCGGTTTGTGTTATTGTTTCAGTTTAGTTTTTCCTGTTCATGTCTTGTCACTTTCTCCTCCCTCAGTAACTTGCCACGCCTCATTCTTCCATACCATGCTGTTCTGTTACATTCCAGTCTTTCATGCCACACCCACATTACCATAACAACTCAATCACTGCCACCCATCTCCACCTGTTGTCAATCTTCATTACTCACCTGTGCCCACTTCACCTGATTGTCCCCAGTGTTTAAAACTTGGTCTTCCTCTCCACCTCCCTGCCGATTCATTGTTGCTGGTTAGATGTTGATTGTTTGTGTTCTGTTCTAGTCTTGTCTCTGATCCCTCCTCGTTTTGCCTTGCCTTGTCTCGCCTGTGTCTACCGTTTGGATTTTTGTTATAGTTGTTTTGCTGCCACGCCAGCCCTTTGTTTTCTGTTTTATTATTTAAATAAATTTTAGTTTCTTGTAAGTGAGTCTGCGCCCTGGGTTCATCTTACCCTCCACCGTCACGACAGGAAGAGGGTCATATGACACATCAAACTTATTGGGAATTTCACAAGAAAAACAACTGTGTTTGTGGTTTTAATGTAATTTTATTCTTTCATGAGTTATTTACAAGTTTCTCTCCACTTATAAAATGTGTTCAAAGTGCTGCCCGTTGTATTGGATTGTCAATTCAACCCTCTTCTCCCACCTCCACTTCCTGGAAAGTGGATTGGTCATCATGGGCCAGTTGAATGGCCCCCAAGGTCTCCCAATCTGACCACCTTAGACTTTTATCTTTGAGGTCATCTGAAGGCGATTGTCTCTGCTGTGAAGATACGAGACGTGCAGCACCTGAAACTACAGATACTGGAAGCCTGTGCTCGCATTTCTCCTGCGGTGTTGCTATCAGTGTGTGAAGAGGGTTGCATCGACAATCCAACACTTTGAACACATTTTATAAGTGGTGAGAAACTTGTAAATAACTCCTGAAAGAATAAAGTTACGTTAAAACCAAGCACACCGTTGTTTTTCTTGTGAAATTCCCAATAAGTTTGATGTGTCACATGACCCTCTTCCCATTGAAAAAACAAATGTTGGATCCAATATGGCCGACTTCAAAATGGCCACCATGGTCACCACCCATCTTGAAAAGTTTCCCATCCTCCCATATACTAATGTGCCACAAACAGGAAGTTAATATCACCAACCATTCCCATTTTATTAAGGTGTATCCGTATAAATGGCTCCCCCTGTATTTAGTGTTTCATGACATATTTTGCTAACAGACAGACAAACGAACACACCTACAAACATGGGCGATAACGAGATAACTATTGCTTTTTTATGTTCCGATCCAAGCTATTTCTGATTCGATGCTGTAGATGTAAAGAAATTGATGTCTTTCTTTTATCTGAGGTAAAAAAAAACAAAAAAAAAAACAGTTTTGTTATTCTTTTTTATGTTAACAGAAAGCAATCGGCTTCCCGACGAGGACACTCCTCACCTCACATAACACCGTTAAAAGCCTCCCTCCTTCTTTCCGTTACAATCTGAGCCCATTCACCGACCCCACCTGGCTCTCCTCAGATATTTAAGTGGCTGTGATCCTTCAAAGGAAGGAGGGAGACGGTCTCATATTTAATACATACCATGTCTCCATCAAAATTGCGGCAGATAATTGCATCTTTTCTCTGCCTGTGATAGCTCCGCTCTGTTACCTCAGATTGGATACTACCCCGCTGCTCTCTCCGTCTGATTGTTTGTGGATGTTTGTCTTCGCTGGGGTTGTTTTTTTTGTGCTTGTGCCGTTCCTCTGAAAGCACAGAGAGAGAGAAAGAGAGGGGGGGGGGACACTAATCTTTTAACAGCCTGGGAAATGACGAAGTCTGCAAAGAAATATAACGTATAGGAGGATATTCAGAAGGCATGATGGGCCCGACCCGCCTCCAGGACAGATTCAACACAACACATCTGCTTTATCTGACGAGGACAGATGGAGGAAATATTATCATTTTGATATTTATCATTACAAATCAAAAGACTCGGAAAATTCTCCACAGAAAGTGGACCATTTCTTTCTTTTTCACTTTGTGCAATCAGCCCAAATTACTGTGATGTTCTGTGAAAGAAAACCACTTTAATTTATTTTATTTTAGAGGCTGCAGCTGAGATATGTGTGTTTTTTTTAATGACCAGTGCTCACTTTAGAAATCAAGGCAGGAAACAGTTCAATGGAGCCAGAAATAAAACTAAATTTATTCACAATCTACTGCAAGAACTATCAACAACGTTTGAAGCATTTTTTGACAAATCTGTAGTTTCAGTTTGAGAAGTCAGAAATCAGAAGGTATTTATCTTGTTAACTTGTTTTGTTAGATGACAAGAAGTTTATTGTCAGACACACAGTGATGACGCTTGTTAACCATGTCATGAAATTCTTATTTTGCTTGCTCCATTCAAGCAATCGACCAACCAACACCCTAAAATAAAGTCAAACACACAAAAAGACAAGTTTCAATTTAGATTTTGAGGAAACAAAACTTGTTTTCTGAAGATAACAATTTACACTCAGTTATATCCTCCTTTTTACATGAAAAGTTAACATAATTTCAAATTTACAGTCACATAAAAACATGATTCGAGCTGAAAATGTCACATCGGTGAACCTTCATCACTGACCGACACAGAGTCAGGACAGCAAAACTGAACGATGACGCTTAGATTCTTCTCTTTATCTCAAGAAAACAAGCTTTATTTTCTTGAGGTAACAGGCTGAGATCAAGTTAGGTTGGTTAAATCGAGAGAACAGGATATTCAGCTCGACGTCTTGAGAAAATCACATTAATATTAATCATCGGGTATGAAGGCTCAGGTCCTTCTTCACCACAACAGACCGGAGCAACACCCTCATTACTGCCGACAAAGCCGTGATCCATCGATCCATCGATCCACCTCCTGCTCCGTCCTGCCATCACTCCAGATACTTGACCCCTTCACCCCCAACCCTGAAGGAACGTTCTGTCTTTAAGTTTTTTTTGTATTAGGGCAGTGGTCTCCAACCCTGGTCCTCAGGGCCACCATCAGGCAGGTTTTACTTGTTTCTCTGCTCCAACACACCTGATTTGAATCAATGATTGATTAACAGGCTTCTGCAGAACATGAAGAGGTGATTTAACCTCTGAATCAGGTGTTGGAGCAGAGGAACAAGGAAAACATGCAGGATGGTGGTCCTGAGGACCAGGGTTGGAGACCCCTGTATTAGGGCTATTGTTTAGTTTATTCCCTGGTATGTTTTCTTTAGTTGTTCTGCTCCCTCTGCCTTTAAAACCCGGTCATCTTCCTGATTTACTCACCGGTTCTTTATCTCTCTGATATCCTGTCCGGTTATCCTCGTGTCTCATCTTTCGTCTTAGTTCTTGTTATTTAGTTTCTGTTGCTGCCACGCCAGCCTTTTGATTTTTGCTTCTTTATTGTAAATAAATCAGGTTTTCTTTTGGAGCTCTCTGAGTCTGTCTGCGTCTTGGGTCCAAACCCGACACTTTTCTGTGGTTCTGAACCCCGGCCTCAGACTCAGACGAGCCGACTCTCATCCCAGCCGCTTCACGCTTGAAACCCTCCAGCCGGAGCTAAAAGTCGTGGTTTGAAGACGCCAGCAGAACCGGACCCCAAACAGGATCAGGGACCAGGGGCAGCCTTTTCCCTCTGAGTTAAATCGTCTGATCTTGAGTCAGGTGTGCGGTTAAAGCTTCGGCGTGGTTTCCGTCTCCGAGCTGCAGGGTGAGTGATTAACAGGAGGCCGACCGCTGGATCTGACGAACTCCCATGAAACGTTTCCACTCCTGTAATTTTTGATGCAAACCGCGGCTGTCAGTCGCCCGAGGCACCAGCTGGATCTGAGACCGACAGATATGTCAGAACCCGGCCAGGTGTCACACCGGGTCAAGATGTGATCACACAGCCAGCTCCACCCGATGCCTGATGAAGATCACAGTTTACTTTGTCCTCACTGTTAGCTTAGTTACTTTTTATAGATCACAGAGAACTCGACTGTTTTTGTTGTACTCCACAGTAAAATGAGACTGTATTTTATACGAGATCAGACTGATTCTTTAGTTTCTGATTCAAAAATGGCAGAAAGTATTTTTCAAATGTATGCTTCAAGGTATATTGGAGTTTTTATTTCTTCAAAAACACTTGTAAGATGTAAGATATCTGCATCCAGTCGAGTGATTTTGTTAATTCTGCAGACTTAGAGATGTGGGTGACCTCTCTAATGAGTAAAATAAAAGCAATCAGATTACTGCTAGACAAGCAAGAAGGTCTTCATTCATTTAAATCAGGTGTTGCAGTAGTTGTTCTGTCCCGAAAGGATTTACGGTTTATGTTTATTCTTGTTGGACTTTTGCTTCAGATAGTTTCAGGAGTTTCGAATCAAATGAAATGCTGCAGCTGCAAATCTCCTGGCTTTATGTTTTCCTAACAGTGAAAAGATAAACATCATTAACTTCGCCATTAAATGACAAAAGCGATCATCTGAAGCTCCTTTGGGAAGCTGCAGCTCATTATCACCCACCATTAAAGACAGAAGGTGATCATGTTTTTATCCATGCTTATATTTGTGTGTGTAGGTTTACTCTACTGTAATATCAGCAAAATATCTCATGAATCCTTTTAAAAGGTAATGAAACGCTCAGATAATAATCCTCGGCTGCTCATCTACAACTGATTAATTTTGAAGTCAATCCTATTCAAGATGGCTGCCACATCCATATTTTACACACACTGAGCTAAAACACGGTGTGGTAGTAGCCGGGTTGTGTGGTACGATGTGAGTTTGTGAAGTTATTTTCATAGTTTGACCAAAATAGTTTAAACTCCATCCATCGTTTCTCAATAAAAGATGATCTTAGTCTGAAACTTGGCGGGCGACCTCCTTCAGCTTTAATAAAAGTTTCTGTCGTCTTTCAGGAATACACGGTGGATGTTTTCTTCCGTCAGAGCTGGAAGGATGAGCGGCTGAAGTTCCACGGACCGATGAACACCCTGCCTCTCAACAACCTGATGGCCAGTAAGATCTGGACCCCCGACACCTTCTTCCACAACGGCAAGAAATCCGTGGCCCACAACATGACGATGCCCAACAAGCTGCTGAGGATCATGGAGGATGGGATGCTGCTCTACACCATGAGGTTTTTTTTCTTCTGTTTACTACATATTTTCTCTCCGTGCTCACAGCTCAGCGGGGGATCCGTGTTAACTGCAAGCCGGAGTCTTTTTCCACGGCAAAATAAATGTGTTTGATGAGGTGTTGGAGGTGTGCGAGTCACAAATTATAGTCTGTCGCCTGCAGCCTTTTCCAGCTATCTGTGGCTCAGTGTTTGTATCATTAAATCTTCCAGCTTGGAGGTTTTACAGGATCTGCTTGCAGAAATGCAACTTAATATTAAAAACTGTATTTTTACCTTGAAATCAAACAGCAGAAACTTTTGAACACTAAATCGGTTGTGTTGCTGTCATGATTATATAAAATCCATCCATCCATCCATCCATGCATCCGTCCGTCTGTCCGTCCATCCATCCATCCATCCATCCATCCATCCATCCATCCATCCATCCATCCATCCATCCATCCATCCATCCGTCCATCCATCCATCCATCCGTCCATCCATCCATGCGTCCAAGGCGGTGTCTCACTGGGCTGCGACAGGTTGGTGAGCAGCATTCATGACGGAGTCTCCAGAATGACTCACAGCGTTCCCGGGCGTCCTCAGTTTCCTCACATGAGTCACAGAGGCATGCTCTTGATGTTTTAGAGCTTTAGAGCTGTATGTTCACACCTGCATTGCTGTCCTTTGACAGAGGACATCCGAGGCTAAAACCTACCATCCCAGGCCTAAAAGCCTTATTTGAATATAAACAGTAATTATTGAAAAACTGATCTACATCTGTCTATTTTCATTTCAAAAGTGTAGCCACTCCAGAAGATTAAATGATAAATGCAGTGGCGGGTATCAGAATGGGAACAAAGTCAGATGAGGCAGGAAAATAATGTGCACGGCCGAGAATGCTAGTTTGCAAGTCGTAGACATAAAAACAGACTGTGATGTTCAAAAGATGTGGGCGCTCGACTTGATGGTCGCTTGGTCACACAGACTCAGAGAGACTGCAATGAAAAATATGCTTTTTTAATTTTTTATTTCATGTAATTTCTCCAACAGCTGCAGCTCAGGTAGATGCCTTCCTAAGTCTTTTTCTAACAGTCCCTGTCATGACCTTTAACCTTTAACCTGCTAACAGAGGCCTGTAGAGTCTAAGATGGATCTCGTGGTTTTTTTGTCATATTTCAGAGCACTGCACAGTCTGACCTTTGGGATGAATTTGCCAGGGTGTACAGTCCTTTGAAGACTGCCGGGTGTCTTTAAAGTTTTCCACTTGAGAATAAAATAACCCTTCTCTCTGTGGTATGACGGAGTCCAGATAGTTTGGAAACGACCTTTAAGCTTTCCCAGATAAAAAGGCAGCTACAGATGCTTCTCTAAGCACGCTGCTGATGTCCGTCCTCATTGGCGATGTGTGAACATACACCTCCAGACCAGCAAACTGACAAAACGTTTGCTGCTCTGTCGTGTCATGTGCTGTTCATCTAAGGCAGGGGTGTCAGACTCCAGGCCTCGAGGCTCCGCTGTCCTGAGAGTTTTAGGACACACCTGATTCAAACGGTTTAATCACCTCCTCACCAAATCATCAAGTTCTCCAGACGCACGGCAACAAATCATCCATTTAAACCAGGTGTTTCAAACCAAGAACACATCTAAAACATGCAGGAGATTGACATCCCTGATCTAAGGTTCAGATTTAGCTCATTTTAGGATCTGGATGTTCTGACCGTGTTTGGTTTTATTCTAAGCGTGTTTCTGAGCCGTAGCTCAGAACCTTCGACAGAATAACCCGACCAGTTGATCAAAGAGACATTTTTCCTGTAGGTAAGGAGCTGTTTTCTCAGGCAGACTCCATCTGTTCGCCGACGGCAACAACTGACCTCGGTGATAGTGACAGATCCACGTTCTCTCGGTCCGATTCCAGGAATCCGCCCGGCAGCTTCTTGCTCCACCTTCCTCCTCAGCCTTTCATCACTCCTATCCATTCATCCGTCACAGACTCAGAGCCAGCAGCCGAAAAGGAACCAGTTTTCTGTCTAACATAAGTGATATCCACTAAACCAGATAGATTATTTCATAATATATTCACAAATCAACATTTTCCACAACCTTTACCAACATCTGCAGACCTGTATATTTCATTTTTCTGTGATGAGGACCTAATTATCTCATTTGAAGGTTACATCAGGTTTCCTGCACAAACACCCTGAACTGAGCAGAATTTGAACAGGAAGTTGATCCAGCTGATTGTGTTTTGTGGCAGGTTAACGGTTCAAGCTGAGTGTCCGATGCACCTGGAGGACTTCCCCATGGATTCACACTCGTGTCCTCTCAAGTTTGGCAGCTGTAAGTGTTAAAAATCACCCGATCTCTACTGATTAATACAGAAATGTGACTCTAGCAGTGTTTTTTTTTTATTTATTCTGACAAACCAGAGCGGCTCAAACCTCTCTTTCATCATGAGTTCATCAGGTGTTTTGGATTCACTTCATGCTACAAATATTACAAATAAAAACTTTGTCCTCAGTAAACCTGTTCATTAAATGTGAAAAATTAACTTTCACATTTAAACACTCAGCTGCAGCAGTCATTAGAATTAGCTCATATGTAAAAGTCAGGTGAAACTAAAACGTGTTTGGGTCATTTAACACATAATTATAACGTTTTATGTAATGTCGGTTTTCACCTAACAGGCTCAGCTCATATTAATGTAACTAAAAGTGTTTCGTTTTCCACAAAAACAAATCCAAATGTATTTAGTGACAGCGAAAAACTCAAACTAGAACTGATTGCCTTTTGGAGTCTAATGAATCCAAGATGGCCACACAAAAATTGCCATAACCCGGTCAGTTTTACAGATATTGAGCTAAAATTTGACGCGGTAGTAGCTGAGAGTCATCATACTTTAGGCCAAACTGGATCATGTGAGATCTCAAAATGTGGCTGGAGATTCAGCGTAACATAATTTCCGTCCCTTCTCATCAGGAGAAGATCTTAGTTCAAAACTCTGGCATGAAAAGCAGCGGGTGATATGCATTCCTTCAAGGTCTTTAATTAAATGTACAGGGTCGCCCATTTATTTGGATACACCTTAATAAAACAGAAAGGGTTGGTGATATTAACTTCCTGTTTGTGGCACATTAGTATATGGGTGGTGACCATGGCGGCCATTTTGGATCCAACTTTTGTTTTTTTAACGGGAAGAGGGTCATGTGACACATCAAACTTTTGGGGAATTTCACAAGAAAAACAACAATGTTCTTGGTTTTAACGTAACTTTACTCTTTCAGGAGTTATTTACAAGTTTCTCACCACTTATAAAATGTGTTCAAAGTGTTGGACTGTCGATGCAACCCTCTTCTCCCACTCTTCACACACTGACAGCAACACGGCAGGAGAAATGCGAGCACAGGCTTCCTGTATCTGTAGTTTCAGGTGCTGCACGTCTCGTATCTTCACAGCAGAGACGATCACCTTCAGATGACCCCAAAGATAAAAGTCTAAGGGGGTCAGATTGGGAGACCTTGGGGGGCCGTTCAACTGGCCCACGACGACCAATCCACTCTACAGGAAGTGGAAGTAGGAGAAGAGGGTTGCATTGACAATCCAACACAACGGGCAGCACTTTGAACACATTTTATAAGTGCTGAGAAACTTGTAAATAACTTATGAAAGAATAAAGTTACATTAAAACCAAGCACACCGTTGTTTTTTTTGTGAAATTCCCAATAAGTTTGATGTGTCACATGACCCGCTTCCCATTGATGGATCTAATATGGCCGACTTCAAAATGGCCGCCATGGTCACTACCCATCTTGAAAAGTTTCCCTCCTCCCATATACTAATGTGCCACAAACAGGAAGTTAATATCACCAACCATTCCCATTTTATGAATGTGTATCCATAGAAATGGCTCACCCTGTATATAATGCCAGTGAATCAGTGACATTTTCCTTCTATAGGTTTGTTATTTTTGTCCCGTATAAAACTCTATTGTGTGCATTTTTTGTGTAGGAGTAGTGTGTAATAAAACCTGAGAAAACTACAGTGTGAGCATGTTCTCCTGATGGAGGAGGAGGAAACTGTGACAGTCTGAACGTCTGATCCTGCATCAGATTTACTCATCAGACGGAAACCAGATGCAGCTCGTTTCAGTGGTACAATATGAAGGAATTATAAGTTCAGCGTTTTATCGGATGCTGTGTTAATTACAACCCCCGGTAAATCAATAAATCCTCACATTCAGAGGAGGATGCTTCAGCTCCTGTCTGCTGTGACGGTTATAGATGCCTACACGAAGACGGAGGTGACTTACATCTGGATCAAGAACGCCTCCCAGTCCGTGGAAGTGGCAGACGAAGGATCCCGGCTCAACCAGTACGACTTGGTGGGACAAACCGTGGGGAAGGAGACCATCAAATCCAGCACCGGTGAGCGGCAGACAAACAGAAGACGGGCTATTTAAAATGGAAATTGTGTTCCTTTCATTGTGACTTCAGCTGCTAATTAATTATTTTTTTCATTGTAATGTAAAAATTCAGTGTGTTCAGAGCGTGAAGATGATTTTGACCTCACATTTACTGAAAGGGGAAGAGACCGAGTGAATTTTAAAACAATGCACTGATTTAATTAATATTTATCAAAGTAACATTTTTCCCATGTCTGTGTTCATTTGTCTGCAAAATATCCTGGGAACCATTGGACTTATTTTCATGAAATTCTCAGAAAGTGATCATTAGGCGTACATCTATGTGATTAAACTTTGGGGCCAACCTGATTTAAGATACAATTAATCGACTCCAAAATGGCTTTAACTCAGCCGGTTTTACAGGTATTGAGTTAAAATCTGACGCTGTAGTAGCTGAGAGTCATCCTCAACAAACACTCACAAAATCTGGCACGAGATTGCACAAAACGTCATTCATAACTCTGTCATTTCTCAATTTAAGATTAAAGCTCTGGCCTGAAAGACAGCGGGCGATATGCATTCCTTCTAGGATTTCAGCTCTAAGTTACAGGAAAGTGTTGTTCAGAAGCTAAATCTGTACGTCACAGTCATGTTTGAGTAGTTAATTAGTTAATTAGAAGAATACCTTCCAGTGCAAATCATTTCATTTGGTTCAACTCACTGCAATAATTCAGTTATTACCTTTTTAGGGGCTCGAGTTTTATTAAATACGTCTCAGTTCATCTGTAGACTAATTAATAAACAGTAATTTTATGCTTCCTGTTTTATCCCAGCCGTCAGTAATTACTGGTAGTTTACTCACAGTGGGATGAAATGTGTTCTGTGTCGGCGCTGGAGGTCGTCCGCCTCCAGATTTCCCAGCCGCAGAAATGTTTCTTTTATCACCGCTTCATTCAGCTGGGTTTGCTCCTTTCATGGACGGTTTTGAAGTGTTTTTACAGAAAGGAAGATGGGTGCTGCAGCGTATTTCAGTGTTTATAACATCGCCGACAAATTGATTAACGTCTTAGAAACAGACAGAATTAAAGACGACACATGAAGCGGTTTGAATCCTTGAATATTTGGACCAAAAACTGTTAGAATAATCAATAAATCGTGATCCTCTTATTTAATAATAAAACAGTCAGACTGTGTTTGTGTGTTTGTGTTGCTCTCAGGTGAATACACGGTGATGACCGCTCACTTCCACCTGAAGAGGAAGATCGGCTACTTTGTGATCCAGACGTATCTGCCGTGCATCATGACGGTCATCCTCTCTCAGGTCTCCTTCTGGCTCAACCGGGAGTCGGTGCCGGCCAGAACTGTGTTCGGTGAGGAAAACACATTTATACGATTTCACAAGCTGGAGCAAAAATAAACTCAACTTTAAACTCTGCTGGAAACAAAAGGAAACAAAAAAACATATAGGTGAGTAAATATCATTTGGTCCCTTTAATTATCTGCTTTTCTTTACATGAAATGGATCCTTTAAAACAGCGGTGTCAAACTCAGTAACACAAGGAGGCCAAAATTAAAAACTTGACCTCATCAAAAGGCCAATCTCTATCAATATTTATTGAAAAAATACATCAGTTAACCCTGATTTTAGATGTATTATGTCAAATTATTCGTATAGAAATATCAATTACCTTTCCCCAGTGACATATATAGAATTTAGAGCAAACATACTTTAATGAAAACAGCTTTTAAAAAACCATAAACAAAACCTTGACCATACAGTTACTAACATTTAACTTTAAAACAAGAAGAAAATACAGAAAAAGACAACATACATTAAAGTAAACTCACTGTAATTCTGATGCACATTAACTCAAGTCAGATACCAGACAGCTTTTCTTGGCTGCAAGTCTGTCAACAAGAGCTGTTTTGGTCGCATTTGATGCTCTCTGTTGCTTTTTCCACGTCAAAATCAAAGATTACTGAGAAATTAAACCTTAATTATCTTGGCTTCAAAGTCACTGTCACGAGAAGACTTCACTAAATAGGTTCAGTTTTTTTAAGCAAAATGAGAAGCAGAGACAGAGACTCTGGAGGGTTGGATCTAATGAAATTTAAACGTCATCTTGGGGGGCCAGATAAAATGTTACCAAGGGCCAGATCTGGCCCGCGGGCCTTGAGTTTGACACGTGTGCTTTGAAAGAACGAGGAACCTAAAAGAGCTAAAGGTCGGTGACGTTTGGGAGAAATGATTAAAATCACAATGATAGGATAAAAATATAATAAAAGTTAGAATAACCAGAGAAAATACATTTTCAAACAATTAGCTAAAAAAAGGCAAAACCATAGAAAAAGGCTAGATGTAGCAAAACAGTAGCTAAAACCTGCAAAACGTTAGCTAATGCTAAAATTAGCAAGAAGCTAAAAGGAGCATAAGAAGACAAAACTAAAGCCAGGAAGGTTTCAAAGAGATCAAATGCACAAATTTAAGAGATTTTAATGTGTTTCTAGGGGGAAATTGTTGCAAAAAAAGTAAATAATTAAAAAAATATTAAAAGTTACAGAAAATAAAAGTCTTAGGACACTATTACTGACTGATGGTTAAAATTATGCAGAAGTAGTTTGAGTCCAAAAGGCCTGCAGAAGAAGCTATAAACGGCCGTCAGAATTCATTATATCTACAGCATCCGTCCGGGAAATGCTCTTAGTTCAACAAATAGGCACCATATTTAGGAAAAAATAAATAAACACTAAAACAAAAACTACAAGACTCTAGGCTTGCAGCATAAATGTCCATTTTGACGTGTTTGCAGAAATGTGACAGAAATCTGAAACTAATGAGCCTCGGTGTCTTTTTTAAGACAGGAAAACAAATCCGTTCTGTAATTCTAAACCAGTTTGAGTTCCCGCATCAGAATAATCACAACGTAAGTAACGCAAACTGTGACTGAATAACAAAACATTCACAGTTTTACTGACCGAGGTAGGCGATTAGGCTTAAAATGAGATTATAGCTTGTTCTGTCAGATTACTGACAGTGTTAATCTTTGTAGGAAAACAACAGAATCCAAAGTACCATAAATGTCTCTGAGCAGCCGTGCGTGTGTGTGTGTGTGTGTGTGTGCGCGTTTAATGGGATTATTCAGTCCCTGCAGCCTGGAAGGTTTAAAGTTGCAATCCAAGAAGCACAAAGCTCATTTTTACATATACTTATGTGTATATATTTAGTTTTTGTTTGTTTTTAAATAAAAATGAGCAAAATAACAGAAAATTAATGATGCTATGTCATCATTGTAACAACAAACATCACCATTAACTCATTTATTCTTCTTTGTTCACCTGCTTGACCTGACTTTTCTGCCAAAACATCACTGCTCAGAAAATCTGGAGAGTCTGGTACCAGAACATCAGAACCACTGCGTCGTGCATGTTTACGTGTTTATGCTTTTAGATAAATGTTTAAACAGATGAACGTGGCGCCTTCAGGCAGTTATGGAGATCGACAGTTCTCTTCCTGATATCTTGGCTGATTTCTTTTGATTTTTTCTCCCATGATGCCGCACAAAGAAGCATATGCACCTTTAAAGTCTTCCACATGTGCCTCCAAATAACTTAAAACGTCAACTAACCTATCAAAAGCTGCCAAAGCCATGACATCATCTGGGCTTTCCCAAACCATATGCAAACTTGTAACTTCGAGGAAAGTTAATAAAAAAATATCTAAAAACTTGCTCTCTCTCATTAGTCAGGCATTTAGCAATTAAAAATAATTTAGAGAATCCTAACTGACCTAAAACAAGAATGATTTAGTCTGATTTCATCTCAGACAGTGAGAGAAAATGGTTATGTCTTTTTATGCAGTGTATGGAAACATCCAATACTGGGTTTAATTTCTTCTCCTTCGGTAGGCGTGACTACAGTTCTCACAATGACCACCCTGAGCATTAGCGCCCGTAACTCGTTGCCGAAGGTGGCCTACGCCACCGCCATGGACTGGTTCATCGCCGTCTGCTATGCCTTCGTCTTCTCGGCGCTCATAGAGTTCGCCACCGTCAACTATTTCACCAAACGAGGCTGGGCCTGGGATGGAAAGAGTGTCGTCAATGACAAGGCAAGTCTGTCATTCTGTCAGAAACTGGCCATGTTTTGCAGAAGCTTTTCCTTTTTTTGTGTCTCAAAATACATTTTAATGCGGGTAACTGAAAGACATTTACAGGGTTTAACAGGAAGTCACTTTTAGCTTAATATGTTCTCACTAAAAGAATAAAGATGCTGAATTTAAATGCAGATTTATACATACACATGCACAACCCAATTAAAAAGAGATGTCTGAAGGTTTTCTGACCCTGTGGTGGTCTCACTGCAGAAGAAAGAAGCGGCCGTTGTGAAGAAGAACAACGCCTACGCCGTAGCGGTGGCGAACTACGCACCCAACATCACGAAGGACTCCGTGCTGCCCACCATCTCCAAGTGTGCCGTCAACGAGCCTGGCAAGACCGCCGCGGAGACGAAGCCCGAGCAGAACAAGAAAACCTTCAACAGCGTCAGCAAGATCGACCGCATCTCGCGCATCATGTTCCCGGTGCTGTTCGGGACCTTCAACCTGGTATACTGGGCCACCTACCTGAACAGAGAACCGGTTATTAAAGACCTGGATCCCTCCAAATAAACACACAGAACATATATCTGCTTTGTCAGTTTGCAGCTGATTACATGAATGAAAAGTTCCCTTTTCTCATTTCTTGGCACAGCTTTGATTGGCTACAGATAAACATTATACAAAACTGATCATGTTGATGGAAACAGGATAAAATGTCGAAACAACCAGGTGCTGCCCTTCTTAGTGACAAGTGCTGTTCTGCCGTTCCCCTCAGGTCACCAGCTGTTTCACTTTAGTTGTAAGTCTTGCTCAAGTTTCACCACTTTACTGTAAATCATCTTAGAAAATCTGCGATCAAACTCCTTCAGCACCAAACAAGAAAAAGATTAATTGGTGAAGATTTGTGAAGCATTATGTAGCTGCTGAGAAACCAAACGTTTTCTTTCTGAGGCAAAATCAGAATAAAACTCTTGTATTTTTATTTATTTATGCATTAATATATGTTTGATTGAACTAATCACAAGTAAACAATTTCTCCAAGTACCTGAGCAGAGAAAAGTATTCAGTTTGAAATTCAAACACCAGTGGTGGAGCTAATGTGTCTTCAGTTTTTAGTTAGATTGTCAGGTGAACTTTCTATGTTTCTACAATATTCCGATGTAGCAGAGCAGGTGAGATTAGCTTACTTGGTAATTCAAAATGCTAACAAGTCATGGCTAGCTAATCTCGGCTGTGGTTTTCACATGGAACCACCACCGCAGGGGTACTGATTCCTAGCGTAAGCTGTGTTTTTGGGACCTGGAGCGCCTCTTTACGAGTAGGAAAGAAGCTCAAACTGTGTGAAGTTAAACAGTACCAGTTAGATGCAGTTAGGCTCACAGGTTGGAAACCAAACTCGTAAACAAGGTCTGGACTCTGAAATACTCTGGAGTTGCCCCGTCAGGTGGGCGTTGGTACTCTCAAGGTTGTCCTGGTTGTCTCTCTGTGGCTTTGAGCTGCAGGAAAGCAGGTTTAGTTTGGGGTGATTCGTACCTTGGAGTCTTAAAAGGCCGTCCTGACGGGTGTGCTGTTTCAGGATTCCATTGCTCTCCTCTGTGACTTTAACGCCCATGTGGCCAATGATGGAGATTAGGAGGACCAGACTCTCTGAGCGGCGCTCTGTTTTTGTGCCAGTCATGTGTTCCTAACAAACCCCGTTTTACTTATGGTTGATTACCGATTTCATAGTTGTATCATCAGATGCCTTGGACACTGATCACCACCTGAATACTGAGTTGGATCTGCTGGTAGGGAAGACAACACAACCAAGTAGTGGATGAATTGGGAACATCTTGCAGTGGATTAACCTACAAATGTGGGAGAGGTTTTCATCCATCTCAACAAAGCTTGAGAACAAGGAATTTGAATGGGTCATGTTCGAAGCCTCCAACAGGAGCTGTGGTCAGAAGATCATTGGTATCTGACATGAAGAAGGATGCCTTTATGGCCTGGTGAACCTAAAGGTCTCTCAACACAGCTGGCAGATACCAAGTGACCAAATGGACTGCAGCTTCTGGAGTTGCAGAAGCTAAATTTCAGGTGTGGGAAGAATTAGGTGAGGTCAAGGAGAAGGAAGTTCTTGCAAATCGTCACTTTGTGGTTTGGGTGGAGAACTGCTGACCCAAACTGGGAACGCTGCACTCCTTCATGGGGTCATTGTGTTCACCACTAGGGAGGCAGAACCCCAAAGACTTCACTGTTTACCCATGGATAAGGGTTTTGAGGTAGTTAAATATTTTTTGTGGATTTCAGGTCACTGGAGTGGATGAGAGTCGCTTAGAGATGCTGAAGGTCCCTGAAGTTGTGCTCCTGTTGCTTTTTCGCCTTCGCTGTGACGCCACTAACCTTCAAACTCTTACTTCCTCAGCACCAAACAACAATCAAGTGAAGGTTGAAATAGTTTTAAATAAACTGATGACAACTAAAATTAAATTTTATCAATGGAAGGAAAAAATGTTCAGTTTACCCAGCAGTAATAGAAGAACTCATATTTCACTGAAGCACAACCAGAAACCAGAAACCAACACAATCGTTTTGCATTTCTACAAACTGCAGATACATTCTTTGTTTTCTTACGTTGCTGTTTTATGTTTCTTGAGACTGCTCAGGCAACTTGTGCCTTAATCAACCAACAAATCAGCACTTATTTGAACCGTTAGCAGTCCGGCAGAGTTGAGACTCGTTCAGTTTTAGTAAATGAGCGTTTCACGTTGAACACTACAGATCCAATCATGTCCAAAACCGCCTTCATTTTGATTTTTATTTGTCTTTATTTGGTTGGGTTCGGACAATAAAATGTCCCGGATACATTTAGAAAAAGACCCAAACGAAGCATCAACACTCGTTGCTGATTAGGTTGAATAAGGGCTTTTTGGGCCCTTTTGGTCACACATATCCATGGTTTCTAAACATAAAAAACACAACTTTTTCTCCAGCAACTGGGCTGCAATTAAAATAGTTGACAAGGGTAGTAAAAAAACCTTTTCTTACTTTGTTACCTTGAATAAATCAATGATGTCAACAGGTTAAAGAGGCCATAATGACAAAAAAAACAAGCTTTGAGATCTTTTTACCACATCTGCTTCCATCACTGTAAGTCAGTTTTGTGTAGCCTTAATTGTTTGGTATAATTATGTGTTTATGAAGTAGTAGCTAGATAAAAAGTAGCATTTGTACAATTTGTTTTTTTTTTTTTACGCTGAACAGCATCAAACCTAACGCCCACATGTTCACTGACATAACTCTGGACTCTTTAAATCTCCATAATTTAAAAACCAGCTCTGCTGCTCCCTTTGTAGCTTTTTTTTTTACAGCTTTTAAACTTTTTATCCACTTTACCTCCCCTCACGGTCAGTGACACACTGTGAACGATGATTCTGACAGAATATTTGTTTGTACGTCTGAAAAAACAAAATGTACTCGCAGTCCCGACGTGTTTAAGTGTCCTTGTGGTTATGAACTTTTCTTTATTGGTATCCTTTTATATGAAATGTAGCACAAGTTAAGAACTTTAATAATTTAAAAATTCTGTCTCTTGTATTAGATACTGTGCGTTTACGTGAAAAATGACAATTTTTAAAATTATTTTTCTTGACGAAAAGACTTTTTAATGTGATTTTATTTTGTGTGTAGCTAAACGAACACTGTGCTTCAAACACTTTAACAGTTTAAACTTACAAAATGAACTAATATTCAATAAGTTACGATGACGGTTCATGTTGTGACACCACTTGTTTTGTGTTGTTGTGAATTTAAAGAAGATCTAACATTTCTGTAATAAATATTATGTTTTATTATTAGAAAATATTTTATTTTCCATCTAGAAGTAAGACACCTATGGGAAATAGGATCAAACCTCCAACAAGGCCACAGCGTTTATCACCACAGAATTTAACCACTTCTTCCTTGAATCGTGTTTGACGTTTCCTGAAACTTTCATGAAAATTCGTTCATGACTTTTTCAGTAATCTTGCACAACGACAAGCAAATAAACGCAAATGAGACAGTTATTACCTCCTTGTGTGAGGTAATAACTGTCTGTCATGTACTCGGCAGACAGGCAGGTATAATTCAAAGGTCTTTAATATATATATATATATATATATATATATATATATATATAGGCACTAAACCCTGACAGGATACAAGGAGGAGGGACAATGAGGCTGATGAACAATTGTAGCAGAACAATTTAAACTAGGAGCGTTGATTGTAGAGTGAGAGCAGCTGAGTGGCTTCAGATTGAGGGGCAGCACAGTGACAGGGAAACAGAGGGAAATTACTGGCTCTGAGAAACTAACAAAGCTGAGAAAAATGCTGGCAGAAATGAAAAGGTGACAAAACGTGCAGAAGAAAAGTGCTGAAAGCAGGAAACTAAGGAACCTTGTGAGGAACGGATGACACAAATTAAAAACCAAAAGAGCAAAACCCTGTCTTAAGACTTACCTTGTGAAATTATTGCTTAAAATGTCTCCACCAAATTAAATGGTTTGTAGTTCATGAACATGTCTGGCACTAGAACCACGCGGCATGTCTCCCAAGGCTGCGTCCTCTGCAGCTATGTGCTGAGAGGAAGAGTATTTGTCGTACATCCTTTTAGAACAGAGCAGACTTAATGCTGAGTTCACGTGGTGGTTCGTCGACTTTAAATAATCTGTTCGAGTTGAGAGGAAAAGAAGCGATCAAACTCTGAGGCGATTGGCGGAGAGGAAACCCGACTCCTGAGTGGCACAAAGTCGCGAGGATTAAACAAGCAAAGATTTGTGCCTCAAAGACTTTTTGCAGTCCAAGTTATTAGAGTTACTCAAAGAATCATTTAAACCAGTGGTGTCCAATCCTGGTCCTGGAGGGCCACCATCCTGTAGGTTTTCCTTGTTCCTCTGCTCCAACACACCTGATTTGAATCAATGGGTGATTAACAGGCTTCTGCAGAACATGAAGAGGTGATTTAACCACTGAATCAGGTGTGTTGGAGCAGAGAAACAAGGAAAACATGCAGGATGGTGGCCCTGAGGACCAGGGTTGCACATTAGGGTTTCTCTGACTGTAACGTGTCATCATGTGGACACCTGTAGTCCTTCCAGTGACCTTAAGTTCAGACAAAGTGAAGGGAAGAGTTAAAACGAGACAACTCTGTGATCAAATTAGTTCAGATTTCACTTCCATTGAGAGTTTTAGATGCATTTAGATGTAGTTACATGGCTAAAACTCCTAAAGGATCCTTTGAAACTGTTTCATTTGGACATGCATCACTGGTATCAGTGCAGTTTTTGGGTTAAAAATCACGAGGCTGCCTCTCCAGGTCAGTAATAAATATAATTCAGATGTGCTGAATTGCACGAAGCAGGTGTAAGTTAAGCATGAAAATAGACGTGTCTTCAAAGTGTACAGAAACTGAAATTAATATAAGATGGCTGGAAACAGGTGGACGGAAACTGCGTTTATTCTGGCACGAGAAGCAGAGGTCACGTACTCCCCCGTACATCACGCCATCACGTGATGCGACTGTACATGTGTCAAGTACAGCTTCCTCTAAGCCTTTTGAAGCCACACGGAGCGCTTTGACTGTGTGTTTGGGCTTCCTGCAGCCGCGGAGTGAAAGCATTTACAAGAACGACCTGAAAGCTCAAACTGTGCAGCTGCAGCGTGCACAAGGTTAGGATAAAAGTGAACGGGATCCCTTTATTCTTTAAAGCTGGTTTCAATCAATCAATCAATCAAATTTTATTTGTATAGCACATTTCAGCAGCAAGGCATTTCAAGGTGCTTTACATAATTAAAAAACAAAATAAAAACAGCATGTGACAATGAATAAACAGTAAGAAAGAGACAAACATCAAAAACCCGCACTCTAACCCTAATTTAGCCATAAGCAACTCT
>NC_051439.1:20797653-20805675 GCF_001649575.2 Kryptolebias marmoratus
CAGAAGATCTGAGGGGTCTAGACGGTTGGTACAGCGATAACAGATCTTTAATGTATTGTGGTGCTAAACCGTTCAGTGACTTATAAACTAACAACAGTATTTTAAAGTCTATTCTTTGAGCTACAGGGAGCCAGTGTAGGGACTTTCAACCTCTGCCTTCGGCTAAAAGTCCAGAAAAAGTGCAGCAAATTCACACAATTTATGAATTTAAAAAAATGATGCAAATATAAACTATAGATGAGTTGAAATAATTCATTTTAGGACTTTAGATATTTTGTTTTCAGGCACCCTTTATGCTTAAATGCCTCATTTATTATAAAATGTAATTTATTTTAAGCACTTTTTTATTAAACAAAGCACAAATGTCACTCTTTTATTACACATAAGACAATGTGTGCTTCTCATATTCCTTCAATCGAGGGTGGAGAACAAAAATAAAATTGAATTTTTAAACATATTTTTGCAAATTTCTCTGAAACAATCCTAAATCTATAAAAGTTAGATTGATGTAAAAGATCTAAATCGTGTGCAGAATGTAGGTTTACATTGTTTTGTGAAAAATACACGATCATCCCTGGAAACTTTAAGGTTTTGAAGGTATTCTGAGTAACTCCTTGTCTTGTTTTGACATTTTTACACAGAAATTCTTCCAATTTCCTCGAACTGCTGAAGATTTTCAGATGTTGTTTTTACATTTTGGGTTTGTTCTTTTAAATGACTCCTTCAGCTCTGCAGGTTTGCTTCATGTTTCCCTCATTTTCTGTTTTTTTTTTATCCTGAAAAGTCTGTCAAGCGTTTCACCCTGCTAATGTCTTCCACCTGTTACTAATTACCTCTCTCCTGTTCCTCGTTTGTCGTTTACTCCTCAGTATTTATTCTGGATGATTCTGGGTTGCTCTCTGTTTGCGACATGCTTCTTTTTGTTGCATTATTCAGTTTATTTTTGTGCCTCTTGCTCTCCGATGTTCGGTGCTTTTAGTTTTGTTCGTCACAAACGAGCATCTATTTGCTCCAGTCCTGCATTTGTATTTTTCATTTTTTTATCACCGCTGCACAGCAGAATCTTTCTGTGGAGCGTTAAATATAAGACAGGTTTTCTTCCATCTGTCTGGGGGAAAAAATTAATATCAGTATGGAACAAAACCACGCCCTTCATGCAATCATAAAACACGATCTTTAACTATTACAAGATAACTCTGAAGATTTATAGACCAGTGTCAGGCGAAGAAGCTTTATTAAAAAGATTATTTTAATTTGATAACGGCATGCCAGTCTGGATTAATGAAACCACATCTGAGGAAGGGAGCCTGGGGCTATTTAATATGCATGTTTTTTTTTTTTTTAAATAAAATATCTCCAATCTAACATGGAACGGCCTGAAGGTGGAATTAGATATCCTCTGTTTACGCGCTCAGCTCAGGGAAATGTCGGATATCTTTAAACTGACTTCTGTCTGACCTCCAGGAGCAGAGCATTATCTTTACACCTTGATGTCACAAACTGCACAATGTGCATCTTCACTTTAAGATTACACCTTTTTTATAAAATCTGTTCTGGTCGTGGCATCCAAATCCTCGCAGTGCTTAGCCCAACTGCATCCGTGGGAGATGAGTCCTGCAGAAAAGCTGCTGCTGAAGAGGCTATAATCCATCCCAGAGCGGCATCAACAGCACATCAGCACATTTCCCCTCAGATCGGCACTTTTTCCCCCCTGCACCTACCTTTTGATCCGCCCAAACATCATCTCATCCTTCCTGCTGGATACCCCCCCTCCTTTTTTTAGGGAATTCACCCTACAGTTCAGGAGCTTTACACACATCAGCCTTGAACGGAGAGGCAGCGATCACAATAAGCCTTTTTCCATCAGCCTCAAACAGTTAGGATCACCCACAGAGTCCCGTTCTCCATAGGGGAGTCTTGATCTCAGAGGTGGACTCGTTTGCTACGAAGACCGGAGGCTGGAGACGTCCACGCTCATCATTTACTCGCCCTCTGCAGCCGCCCCCCGATCTGCTGCACCTTCAGTCTAACAGGGAGGCTTGTGTTGAGATTACAGCTCAGATTTAGAGCCAAACAAGATGGCGTTTTACAGATATTTCTAAAAGCTGCATGGAGAATTTAGTTTTTCCTGTAAACTACTAATCATTTTCAAGGTAGAAGGTGTTTGTAACCTGAGGAATGCAGCTTGTAAATCATTTATTTCATTTTTCTGACCGTATTTGCCTCCGTTTCGTCCAAGTTCAGTTACTGCAGAGAAAAGGCGAATTAAATAACATTTTGTTTCTGTCTGATATGCAAAAAGAAAACGAGCTCGAGCGGCACATTCAAGACCAGTTGAATTTAAAATGTGAAAAAAGGTTTTGCCCTTTTTAGAGTAAGAGAACATAGAACAACCTCCCGGAGACTAATAGATCCTGCCGAGTTACTGGTTGCCATGGTGATTCCCACCTTTTCCAGGGAGAATAAAGAGGAAGCGGGAGCACACGGCACCGCTTTCCATTAGACAAACGGACAGAAACGCTAAAAATTGAACCTCAAACAGTTTGCCTTTGCAAGAAAACTATAAGTTGTAATAAAAATGATGAACCGTGTTTTATTTACAGCTCATTATGTTGGAAACACGACAGTTTAAAGAGGAGCATTGCTTTAGTTTTTTTTTTCTTTTAGAGAAAATTCAGACATAATGGGAGTCAATGAGACTTTGGATGTTCACTTTCTTTACTCTACTGGGTGAAAGAAGACAAGAAATGTCTGTTTCGATAATAAGTGGAAAGTTTGCAAAAGGTTTGAAACCGCTCAAGAGTTGGTGTGTGACATCATCACCTGTCAGTTGAACATTATTGTAATAAAATCTCTAAAACTCTTAAAACTTAAACTGCAACTACAGATTTCAAAACGTCAGTTTTATACACTTGTTTTGTGAAAATCCGATGAAGAAATGAAGAGATGAAGAGATATGGTCTACAACCTGTGATGAACCAGAAGTTCCTGATCGAGCTGCAGGTTTAGGTGGTTTGTTTTGTTTTTATACATTTTTCCAAAACTGTGAGAAAATTAAAGAACCAAAAATCATTTTCAAGGTTTTATCTTTAAGTTATATATTATGATGACTTATCATAACATTGTCGTTTTTATGACGATCTATAATGTTTCCAATTAAGCAGGTGGCGTGTTTAAAACATAAAATGCATCATTTCAAAGCAAAGCTAATTTAAAACATGAATATTCATAAATAATAATAAACTGATAGCTGTGCACCATCTGGCAGCCTTTCTGAACTCCAAATGCAGATGTTTGGAGTCTTAAACATGAAGGAAAACTTTATTTGTGACAAATTCACAGAATGCAAAGACGGGGGGTGATTTTATGTCCTCCTTTTCGTGCCCACTGACACAAGGAGGTAGTTTCAGCTTTTGTGACTGTTATATCTTGCAGACGCTGTCCTACTTTCTGCTTTGTCACTCCCTAAAAACACTTTTATTTCTGCCAGCAGCTCTCCTTTCACCAACCTTCTGTACGTCTGTTATTTTAAAGCAAAAAAGGAAGCAGAAGAGACGAGGAAAGATTCACCATTTCAGGGTGAAAATTACCCTGAGTCATGCGACGCCGCGTTTCGTTTCCTGCTCAGACTCGTGAATTTTGGTTTAGGTGTTTTGAAAAAAACCCCCACCTGGTTGAACGTTTGTTTAAACTAATTCAGGGTCTTAAAATCAAAGTTTCTGCAATGCAGCCACGTTCTTCGTGGACAAACTGGAACACAGAGTTTTAAAAAAATGTTAAAAACAAAGAGCCACAGTGATGATTACAGCAGCTAAAACACTTTAGGGCTGCTGATCTGGCTTTAGTTAATGTTAGTTGTGGATTTGCTTCTTTATGAAACTAAGTCAGATGTTAGTTTGTGTCAAAGAATCATCAGTTTTGAAATGCTGGGTTTGCTTCGTCAGACTGAATTAGTTTCAATAAAAGAGTTCCTGAACAATAGTTGCAAATGTTTTGGGTTATAAGTCAAAATTAGTTTCTTTAATCACTTTATTATCTGTAATTTTTTGTCCATCTTTGGTCATTTGAGCTTTAGTTAACCTCTCTGTTGACGTGAAAATAATACCAGCTCTGTTAATTTAATCATCTTGGTTGTTTGTTTCTTAATATCCCTTTTTTATCCCAGAAAGGCTCGTATAGTGCTGGTTAAAGTGTAAATACAGACGACATGGATCAGTGGCTCTCATCAGGGAGTCTTCTGTCACTTCATCAATATTCAACGAGCTCCTGACCTTCTGGTTTCAAGTATAAGTGGACACAATGTTGAAGTACTAAAAGGTTAAAGATGGGTGCTATCTCATGTTTTTTTTTAAATTCTGATTAAAAAAATAAACTTTACTCATATGGCTTTGCATTACATTACACTGTGAGATTACTGTGTGTTTTCTTCAGGTAACATTTGCTGACAAATGCTGCCGACGGCCCAAAGGTGAGCCGGGAAGGAGATTATTCACACTTAATAAAAGCCTTTGTAAGCAGCCTCGCTGATCTGTCGGGCCGATGCTGCAGCTGTAATTATATTCCTGATCTGAGAAGTGCAGAGCTGCTGGGAAAACAGCTAATCAGAGGGCTGCTAGGTGGCATTTTGCTTTACATGCTGATTGTGTCAGAGAACCAGTGTGAGACCGGAGCGAGCTATTAATGCTAACTGCGTTTTACAGCCAGGTAATTAATGTGCATATGTGGCAGTGACGTTACGAGGGGAAAAGGACATTAAATCTGACCTTTTTTAAATTCTGATGAGCTGCTTTAAAGATATGAAATCATACATATCTGATGTGATTGTTTAATCTTAGTCTTAACTAATTTAACCTCAGAATAATTATGGTGGCTGTTATCGTGGAGTTATGATTGGATAGAAAACCAGAATTAAAAGAAGAAACAAAAATGAATTTTTGAAAAGATAGTGAGACAGACAGAAATAGTTTTAAAGGGATTTAGTTTTGCTTTGTGGCTCAACACATTTATCAGATTGGTTTCAATACTTTTTAAATTTAAATGTAATGCTTTTTTTTACAGCTTTAATTTAAATCCATATACAGAAATAATCTTAGAGTTCTTGCTGTTGGCTCTAATGACAATACCAATTAATTATTCCATAGTTTTTTATGTCTTTGTCCGTTTTTTAAAATAAAATAAAACAATTTCATCCAATTTAAAGTAATTAAGTGTGCCATTGCATAGAAATTATTACTATTTTGCAAGTTTCTTATTTTTTAGCTTTGGAAAAACAAAAATAAAACGTGCTTCTCTGTCAGGATTAGTGTCCTGTGACTTTTGGACTCACTGGATCTTATGTTATTCAAGTTTGCAGATACTCTTCAAAATAAGAGCTTGACTCTGTCATTTCTCTTTGACATCCTTCCATCATGGCTGCCTCCTTAAATCTTGTAGAATTCGAACAATCCTGTCATGACTTGAACTTTTAAGCTAAGGAGAACTGAATGAAAGAGGAAGAGGTTTTTAACCTGGAGTTTCAAAGTAAAGCTCTTCAAAATAAGAGTCATAGCTAAGTCTCAAATCACTACTGGGCGTTATGGAAGAAAGTTGATAATGAAATTTCCGGCACCCCTCAGTACTTCCTGTAAATGATCCAGTTTATGTTTTACTGAGCTGGGCCACGTAAATCTTAACTTCCCAGCGCAAGGTGCCCTTGAGCAAGGCGCCGAATCAGTTCTCAACACCGTCCAGATCCTCCGAGCAGCTTCCAGGCACAGAGCAGCTCCTGTAAATTGGAGCGAACGACACAGGGGTTGTCAGGCTGAAACCTCGTTTCTCGGTGATTTATAATCACAATTTATAGAAGTCCCCAACCTCCGAGTTCGGTCGTTACCGAGGGGAGGACGGATATTTTTACCGGCTCCTGTTAGAGAGCAGCATCTGTCACAGCAGCCTGTTAACGGCACTGCAGATGGACTAAAGCAGAGTCAGCCCCCCCGGCAGCAGCAGCAGCAGCAGCAGCAGCAGCAGCAGCAGCAGCAGCAGCATCAGCATCAGCATCAGCATCAGCATCCTCCCCCCCCTCACACACACACACACACACACACACACACACACACACACACACACCATGGATCCATCCCTCTCATCTCACACTCTCTCCTCCTAACCATCAGCCTCTGCATTTAGTCGTGATCCAACAGCAGAAAAAAATAAATAAAAAGCACGGGATTTCACCGTTTCCCGCGGAAACAGCCTCTCCTCAGCCAGCTGCGGAATGAAGCTGCTGTTTTTCTCAGCAGCACTGCGGGAAGAAGCCATGAATCCCTGGCTGCTGTTCGCGCTGCTCGGTCTCTGGTGAGTGTGCAGCTCTGATTCCTCCTTCATGATGTGAATAAGGCAGGTTTGTCAGAGGGAAAGACTGCAGATGGTGCCGGCAGAGCTGTGGCCTTGAAGGGAAGAATGCGAGGAGGTTGTCTGACTTGAAATGGATCCACCAAAGCTGAGCTTTAACACATGTAGTAGATGTTTTTAAAGGTGTCAAACAGCGAAGGATTGGGATTCACTCACCTCTCAGTTGGTCACACACATGTGAATCTGTCCTGTTTGGATAAAAAAGATGGTTCTTATCTTACAGTGCATGCATTTCTTAAGTCAGTTACATTTTTCTGCACCTCTGCTCATCTTATTTTTGCACTTTTTCGCAACTTGGAAAGCAAAAGAGTCCTAAAAATGCAAGTTATTCATGCAATGATCCAGCAAAGCATCTGCCTGCTGCTTGTCAGGAGCTAAATGTCCATTTAAAACATGGGATTTGTAGTGAAATAGGACTCTGGTTGTAGCAGAACTGTCACTGCTGCTTTGTAAATGCTGGGATTTTTATCTCAACAATGTCAAAGTTCAATAAACTGAAAACCATCCGAGGCTCAGGATGATGATGATGATGACGAATGGCTGTGGTGGCGTGGGTTTGAAGTCTGGTTAAAGTGAAAACTCAGACCAGTAGCTCTTACTTTGCAGAGGACCAAATAACGTTCAGCTGATGTTAGCTTAAAACATCTGAAAATCTCCCTAAAGCTGCTAATGTTTTCTGGGTTTCTGCTTCAGATGCTCGTTGTTTGTGGTGTATTATTGGGCAAGGTTTTCTCAGCTCATCTGAGGCACTTAACTGTTAACACAGGACGACAATCACAACTTATACGACCTAAAAAAGCCTGGCAGCAAATTTGGAAAACCTCCTTTGGTGTGAAGACACTCCTAACACCGCTACACTCTTAGTACTCACCAGATATGGTTTTCTTGCTTTTTTCTACTCTCTTGAGAGATTTCACCACATGGATGCAGCTACAGGTATCGTGTTAGCGCTGCATCGTTTCCATGACCTTATCACAGTCTAAGGATGGTGTGACCAGTCCTGCTTTAGATTCCTGAAGACCAACATCATCAATACACTGCTTCTGCTTCTCCCATGCTCCACCCAGGATCCCAGTATTCTCCCACCACGATAAAAACTAAACAAACAAACAAAAAAACAACAAAAATGACCTTGCTTTGGAAGTTTTCTGCATGGCTTTCTCATGTGTAATGAGGAGCCCACTGCATTCTTCAAACGTGACCAGAGACCATCCATGTTTTGGCAAATTATCAGCTTGTTGCAGAGGTCGCCATCCACTGTAAAGAATACCTTAACTTGTCTGAAACTGTTCCTCTACATTCGCTGACTGGCCACTTCATTAGGCGCACCGGTTCAAATGCTTATTATAGGGGTGTCAAACCCAGTGACGTAAGGGGGCCAAAATGAAAACTTTGGTCCAAGCCAAGGGCCAATCACAATCAATATTTATTAAAAATTACATAAATTAATTGGTTTTAGATGTATTATGTCAAATCATTCATAAAGAAATATCAATGACCTTTTCCCAGTTACAGATTATACAGAATTTAGAGCAAACAGACTTTAATGAACACAGACAAATAGATCAAACTTCAAAAAGCTCATCATTAGCAGTCATTTCTTACGCCTCACTCAGCTTTTAAATGAAT
>NC_051439.1:20806447-20838341 GCF_001649575.2 Kryptolebias marmoratus
AATTGATAAAACTTTGGCCTTCAAGGCCACATCGGGAAGCCAAATGTAGATAATAACAGAGTTGTTTTGGAACAGGCTGACTTTGTTTTGAGTCTGCCTTGAAGTCTTTGCTGGTACATTTTCGATAAGCCAGGAGACAGAGAGAAAAGAAACACGTCCGCCTTCCACCAGGAGCAACAAAAAAAAAAAAAAAAAGGCAGAGAATTAGTACAAGGACCAGCGCTCCGACTTCTGTAGACAACATCGTAAGGATGAAGGATGAAGCTGGAAGCAGAAGAGAAAACTTCACTAATTAGGCTCAGTTTTTTTAAGCAAAATAAGAATCAGAGACTTGATCTGTCCCAGACTAGAGGGCCGGATGAAATGTTACAGAGGGCCAGACCTGGCCCGCGGGCCTTGAGTTTGACACGTGTGGTTTATTAGCTGATCCCACGGCAGGAACTCAGTGCCTTCAGGCATCTAGATGTGTTGAAGACGACTTCCTAAAGTTCAAACCGAACAGAACAGGAAAGAAAGAGGACGGTTGTTGGTCTGAGCATTTCAGAAACTCTTGATTTACTGGGATTTTCACGCACAACCAACAAAGAACAGTTCTGAAAAGCATAACATGTCCAGCGAGAGGCAGCTGTGTGAATGAAAACACCTTGTTGATGTCAGGGAAGAATGGGCAGATTGGTTTGTGGTGATAGAAAGCCAACAGCAGCTCAAATAACCACTCGTTACGGCCGAGGTCTGCAGAAAACCGCCTCTGAACGCACAGCACGCCCAACCTTGAGGCGGATGGGCTGAGACCACTCCAGGAGCCACTCCTGTCGGCTAAGAACAGGAAACTGAAGCTGCAGTTCACTCAGGCTCACCAAAGCAAGTAAGGGATTGCCTGGTCTGATGGATGTGCAGCTGACACATCTGCCATCATGTCAATATGGACCAAGATCTTTAAGGAATGTTTCCAACACCTTGTTGAATCTATGCCTCAAAGAATTAAGGCAGTTCTGAAGACAAAAGGGGTCCTGGTACTAGCAAGGTGTGCCTAATAAAGTGGCTGGTTAGTGTGTGTATAAGGTGTGGGGACAGAAACCAGCTAAGAGCGTAGAAGCATCACACTGCAGCATTAATGCTTTGTTTTTATTGCTTGTTGATGTATATGAGTCAACACTTCATTCACTCAGTGATAATCTCTGGTCTTTGTTTCTCATAAAGATAAAAAGGAATCTGAACAGCAGATTTTAGAGAATCAGCCAGTGAGTCAACAATTTCTTTTTTTCATTTCTGCCTCTTAAAAGAAAGCTTAGAGTTTAACCTTTTAAGTTATAAAATTTAAGCTGAAATGATCTGATGTAATGCAATGCAATGTCATCCTCCTTAGACTCATTTGTCTCTCAAATTGCCCGCTTCGTTTTAATTATCTGCACATATCTTTCAAGGCAGGTTCTTGTGTTGGACGCAGAATTAAACTCAAGGTGAAATGACATTTTTGCTCTGACTTGTCAAACGTTTAGAATAACTGGAATCACTGGATGTGTGGTTCTTTATAATAATGGTGACGCTATATAAACACGACATAAAGTTCTAGCTGTTGGACAGGAGGTTTCTGAGCTTTTGCACAAATCGGCTGCACAAAAACTGAAGCTAATCATGCAGGTAAAAATGTAAGACATCACAGACTTTAGGTTATCTATAGGTGAAGTTTCTAAATCTCTAAATGAACTGCGGTTACAAATTCCCATGTTGTTAAAAACTTCAGGGAAATAAAGGATGTTTTGGGACAGTTTTGCGCTTCTGACTGGAAGTAAAAGTTGTAAAAGTTTTAAACCACATTGCTTTTGGATCAGACCGTAACATTTACTGTCTCAAGTAACACGGTAATATTTTATTTTACAGTTTCTGTGCAGAAACACGGACAGTCTGCTGAAAAAGAAACGAGCCGATATAAAAACCTACAAAGATTTTAGTTGTTTTAATGATAATTCAGTCAGCTTGGTTTCTTCAGCACAAATCTTCTGGTCCTCCAGGCAGAGAGGGATGTGACTGACAAGTTAATATAACATAAAAAGATTGTATTTTCCTCTAATTTCTTCCACTGCTGCTATGTTTCACCCGACCACAGTGTCTGTCAGGCTAACAGAATTTAGCATGGTAACCTGATGATTGAAAGCAACTATGTGAAGGACGAATCTCACATCATGATGAAACTCTGTCCGTGCCTGAAGCTGTGAGGAATAAGAGGATAAATATGACAGACTGCTGTCATTTCAGCAGATTCATGAAGCTGTCAGTGTTTCTGTCTGCAAAGAGCTGTTGGCAGAGATTGTTTTGTTGGTTTAAGCTCGGCGATCGGAGGAGACGACTTGCAATAACAGGCAGAGCTGATGTGGAATCAGTGACTCGTCAATAAAAGGCTCCAGGAGCCGAGTGGCGCTGAAGGCGGCGGGCCCCGTGGGTTACAGTACGCCTCAGTTCCTCTGATGGACCCCGCATGAACGCTGATACGCCAAACATAATGTCAAAGTGGATGCTGCCTTCTTTTAGCAGCCGATCTGTGATTAAATTTGGGTTTACGATCAAACTTGAGACCCGATCAGTGAGCTGTAGCTGATTGAATCAGTCAGTGTGTGAGTTAATAACAAGGGCAGAAGTTTCTTGTTTGAAATTTGCAGCTGTAAATTCTGGTTTCTGACTTTGGTTCAGTTTAGTTTATCTGCCATTTTATCACAAAATCTATTCATCCTCAGCCCCTTAGTTTACTTTGTTTTGCTTTAAAACACTTACTCCCACTCACTGACATTAATAAAGATGGACAAAGGGTCTCCACCACCTGCTGTTTCCTAGAATTGAAGCCAAAATGTCAGTTTTTGTATTTTTGGAGCCAGAATCTGCGTTCTCAGGACCATCGATCCGAAAGTCCTGCCTACACAGCGTCCCATCACAGTTTAACAAGACTCTTTTCTTTAAGCCTTTAATGTAAACGATGTTTAATTTTAAACGCTTTGCTGGTAAACTGCAATGTTTTATGGACTTGTGACTTTAATTCACCTTTCCTCCAGCTGATCTACGAGGATCTTGTCACAGTTTATCACTGTTTATCATCAGGAACCGACACCAAAGGCCACCTTGTGCGACTCTGTGATAAAATTTCAGTTTTTTTTTGTGTCCTGCAAATAAGACTGAGATCGTTCCTGTGTCCTTTCAGTTTATATCTGCAAATAAACGAGACTTCAGAAAGCCCGAGGCGTACGGACGCTGCACTTTGTGCTTTTTCACAATAATACAGAACACATAAAGGACAGCTTTTAGCTTATAAAGCACATATCAGATCAGCGCTTATTTCAGCAAAGAAAATAAAAGCTCAGCAGTTTCTGCTGCAGTCAAAGCTGTTTTTTTAAAACAGCAATGAAACAAATCAAATCTCTTCTTATTGAGCTGCTTATTTTATCTCTAAAAGAAGGTTTGTGGGGTTCTGCATGGAGGTGAGACTTTCTCTGGGTTCAGAGTGAATTCGGTGCAAACGGCAGCTCTCTCAGGTTGTAACTTAAACAGAGCTATAAGCACTTTTATGAGTCTGTTCGCTGATGAGTCCTGCTGGTTCTATTACAGGCGGTTCCACTTGGGTGAACGCTCAGCTTGTGCCAAACGACGCTGCTGCTGTTCCCTGCTAATAAACACGGACCTGATACCGGAGAAAACCCAGAGGACTTGGCGTTCAGCCCAGGATTTAAGCTCCTCTTTCCTGGATGACTTCTAATTCAATAGACTTGACTTCATCCGTGACACAATGACCCAATGGCGCAGATTTTAGTACTCTTTTTTCTTTTTTCTCTCCCTGAGAACTTCATTTTTCAGAATATGGCAAAACTAAAGACAGGACCTCAATCATATGTCACCTTTCAACCAAAAGTTTTTTACCTCATTTTATTTATCTTAGGTTATAACTTTTTATATGAAGGTTTAGACCAGAGGTCTTTTTATTTTCTGCAGCTGGAGCTGCTCATCTTTAAGGAATGAGAAAACATCTGTCCACTGGCTTCCTGTTTGGCTAAAAAACACTCCTCAGAGATGCTTCGTTCGTCTTTATTAATGTTGATTGGTGTCTGTTTGTTAAAGAGAGACGAAAACATTGTGACCTGCCTTTCGTCTTTCAGCTGTGGGTAAGAAGATTACAATCAGAAGTTGCTGCTGATGTAAAAGAACGAAACCTCACCTCCTCCATCATCTGGCTGTAGACTCAATTTTCAGAAACATCAGTGTTGATGTTAACGACTTTGTGTTTGTTTCCCTGCAGTAAATGAGGCACAGAGAGGATATAACTCTGTTTGTAATGAGCACTGACTAAATATTCTGCACCAGGTTCGATTTAAACCATCTGCCAATCTCCGGGTATATTCCAGCTATCTTTACAACCTGATGAGGACCAAATGACTTTTCTGTTTGTGTGCAGAAATCATTTTTTATCTTGATTCAGTATAGAACCATTTAGGAGCTGCATGCATATTAAATTTCTTTAAATTACACCTAATGCTTTCAAACATGCATGCAGCTGTCCAACAGCTTCTATTAGAGGCTGGAAAAAATGAAATTAAAGTGTGCTTAATGTGTCCGTCAGGGCGGCTGTATTTACACTTCTGAAATGAATTTTTTGCTCAAACACAGCAGAGTTTAAATACCTCCAGGCATGTGAAATTAGAGGTATTGGTTGTGTGATTAAATATGCCATCTGGCCTGAGTACACCTCAGCTTCCCCCTGGAGGTTTGAGAGGTGGAGATCGAGCCGCCTGATTTATCTTCCTCAGAAATCTAACTTTAGACCTTCAGCTCAGGTCCTGATGGTATCACAGAATATTTAAGCTTTTGATCGTCTCCTCGAGGCAAAACAAATGAAGCCAGATATTGTCTCTTGTATTCACACACACTTTTTAAATGAAAGTCGATCGCTGGGAATCTGTGTGTGTGTTTTACGCAGTTTGCTCTCCTTCACAGTTCAGCCATTGGGCCCAGTAAACAGGAGGACGAGGACTATGAGGATGTGCCCATTAATAAAACCTGGGTCTTATCCCCGAAGGTCTACGAGAGCGACGTGACTTTGATCCTGAATAAGCTGCTGCAGGGCTACGACAACAAACTGCGGCCTGACATCGGAGGTGAGGGATCTCCTAAGAGCACGTTTCTCTTTTTAAGCATAAAGATCGTAAGTCACAACCTGTAAGAGGTTTTCTGACTCAGCAAGAGTAACATCTGTTGCTTAGGACAAACAAAATTAACTGACTCAGTCGGCATTTAACTTAATATTTAACAAATTTAGGAAAATAAACGACATTTGCATGATTTAAAACTGCCTAATGTAATGTTGCGAATGTCAGCGTGGTTTCTCTTCTGTTGTGTTGAAGTGCGGCCGACGGTGATCGAAACAGCTGTTTACGTCAACAGCATCGGCCCAGTGGACCCCATCAACATGGTGAGACTGCTTCCTCTGGATTTTACTTTTATAAAGACGGAAGGATTTAACCTCTTGAGCTCATGAATGAATTTAGAAGAGCAGTTATAAAGTTTGCAACCTCCATTCAGCGATTCTATCATGAAATGTTGCTGAGAGTGCAGACTGCTATGATGCAATATGATGCACAGTCAATGCAACCCTCTTCTCCCACTTCCACTTCCTGGAAAGTGGATTGGTCGTCGTGGACCAGTTGAACGGCCCCCCAAGGTCTCCCGATCTGACTCCCTTAGACTTTTATCTTTGAGGTCATCTGAAGGCGATTGTCTCCGCTGTGAAGATACGAGACGTGCAGCACCTGAAACTATGGATACTGGAAGCCTGTGCTCGCATTTCTCCTGCCGTGTTGCTGTCAGTGTGTGAAGAGTGGGAGAAGAGGGTTGCATTGACAATCCAACACTTTGAACACATTTTATAAGTGGTGAGAAACTCATGAAAGAATAAAGTTTTGTTAAAACCAAGCAGACCGTTGTTTTTCTTGTGAAATTCCTAATAAGTTTGATGTGTCACATGACCCTCTTCCCATTGATGGATCCAATATGGCCAACTTCAAAATGGCCGCCATGGTCACCACCCATCTTGAAAAGTTTCCACCTCCCATATATTAATGTGCCACAAACAGGAAGTTAATATCACCAACCATTCCCATTTTATTAAGGTGTATCCATATAAATGGCCGACTCTGTACAATACAATATGATACAATATGCAATAAAATACAATATGGTATAATATTATACAGTACATACGATATAATACAATATGATATGATATGTTATAATTTATTTGTGATATATAATAAAATGCAATAGTTAAAAGTCTAAAACAGCATTTCTTGAAGGGATGCATTTTCCTCACCACCTTTCCTGCCAGAGTTTTTAAACTAAAAGTCATTTATTATTAAGAAATTGAGGTTATAGCTGTTTTAGCTAAGCCTTGAAAGTAATATCATGCACAAAATCACGGGTTTTTAGGGGAAATCTCCCGCTCAGAGTCTTTTTGTTTCATGTCGTTGGCGTTTTCTGTTCGCTTGTTGTTTTTGCAGGAATACACCATCGACATCTTCTTCGCCCAGACGTGGTACGACAGCCGCCTGAAGTTCAACAGCACCATGAAGCTGCTCATGCTCAACAGCAACATGGTGGGAAAAATATGGATTCCCGACACCTTTTTCAGGAATTCACGGAAATCCGACGCCCACTGGATCACGACTCCCAACCGGCTCCTGAGGCTGTGGAGTAACGGGAGGGTCATGTACACCCTGAGGTAGGACCCTCAGGAAGCCAGTTTTGTTTTTTAATTTAATGTCAACCCTGCAGATATTTGTATTTCTGTGCAGCGTCAGTGCGTGCATCCTATTTTTTTTCCTGTTTTTATTGGTGTAACCTAAGAAACAGCAGCTTCAGTAAAAGCAGAACAGGAATTCTGAGACTTAATTTCTCTCTGTCACAATTCTGTTTTTGTCAGGTTGACTATAAATGCGGAGTGTTACCTTAAGCTGCATAACTTTCCAATGGATGAGCACTCGTGTCCGCTGGAGTTTTCAAGCTGTAGGTGGTCGAACATAACCCCCTCCCCCCGCCCGCCCATCTCATTTTAGAACCCGCCATCTTGACTTCAGCTTTCGTGGCTTGTTCAGAAAGAGGTTCTAGCACATTTGCTAAGCCTGTGTTGTCAAAGAGCCCATCTGCTTGAGGCTGAATCAATCTATCATCTGCTCCACCAGCAGAAAGAGGTCACCTGTGCCATTTTCTCTGACAAATTTAATGAATTATGCACTCTTTCATGTCGTCTGTGTCATCCTTCATTTGTCTCCTGCATTGTGCTTTTACCTCTCATGTCAGATCACGATCCTAATCTTCAAGCAACAAAAAACTATTTCATAGCACTGAGGTCAAATGTCAGAAGGAGTGCAGTCACAGTAAATGTCATCAAATGAGCACACACCACAGTGCGCTAATAACACACAAATTTGGTCGTTTCCAAATACACACACTAAGAAATGCATTTATTTCCACAAAGAGTCATTTTCCATAATTGTGCAGCAGTAAGAAACATTTTGCTCATTTGAGGAAATTTTCATGAGACTGAGCAGCTCAGCGACATCTCGAATGCTCCCCTCTGCCTCTCTGTGGTGCCGTGTTCTCCATGATCCGCAGTCGGTCGTAAATTGTGTCAAATAAATGGAGGCAGCCACCGTGGTAACGCTCACTTTTACAAATCTCTACCGCTCTCTTTATTAGCACATACACACAATGTTAGAATCTTAATCTAAAACACAAACCCAGGAGGTCTGGATCGGACATGTTTTACAATGAAATAGTATAACACCAATAAAATAAAGAGATTAATTTAAGCCAGTGGTGAGGAGACATCCCTGGCATCCGGATGTCTACCCTGATATTGCTGGTTTTATATTTGCTCTCGTTAACGGCAGCTCTCACCTAATGATCAGGAATCAATTCGCCGGTCTGAATGTAGGCCTCCAGTATCTGTTTATGAGCGCTGCACTTAACCTTTTACAGTTCTGATTATTCATCCATGTTTTGGTACAAATACCGTCCATGTTGTTAAAGCTGGGGGAAATCTCAAATGAACTGATGAGGTCCTTATTCATGATAAACCTTGTTAAAAAGAAACAATGAAGGAGGTGTTTGGGGAAATATGCTGCCTTCTCAATAAGGTGCACGCTTTTTTTAATGGGCATTAATTAAAGCCAGTACTTTAATGTAAGACATAGTGGCTACTTCCATCTTTTTTACACAGTTTATGTTTAATTTACATTGAATGACAGACTTTTGCCAGCACTCAGGATTAATTTTAGATGTCTCCTGTGTACGACGGGGTGTTCTGCAGATGGTTATCCGAAGAACGAGATCATGTATCGATGGCAGAGACGAGCGGTGGAGGTGGCTGACCAGCGTTACTGGAGACTCTACCAGTTTGCTTTTGTGGGAATGAGGAACACGTCTGACGTGGCGCACACTCAGTCAGGTCAGACGGGACACACCGAGTTAGAAACGTTGTTTTTGTTTCATTTGATCTGAACGTGTTTAACTTTCAGGGGAGTACGTGATCATGACGATCTTTTTCGACCTGAGTCGGAGGATGGGCTACTTCACCATCCAGACCTACATCCCCTGCAGCATGATCGTGGTCTTGTCCTGGGTTTCCTTCTGGATCAACAAGGATGCCGTCCCAGCCCGAACATCTCTAGGTGTGATATATGATGTTCTTCATGCAGAAGTTATTGTTGGTAACGTTATCAATAAAGAAATGTCTCCTAATTGTCTTTTAAACCAACGAAGATGAGCCAAGTTTGTCCTAAACTCCTTAAAATGTCCCTGATTTGTACTTCTTGTGCTTCTAAGAACAAAATCATTCATGCATGAGATGTTTCACCCATTTAGGCATCACGACAGTGCTAACCATGACCACTCTGAGCACCATCTCCAGGAAGTCCCTGCCAAAGGTTTCCTACATCACCGCCATGGATCTATTTGTCTCCGTCTGCTTCATCTTCACTTTCGCTGCTCTCATGGAGTACGGCACTTTGCACTACTTCACCAGCAACCGACAGACCAAGAAGACTAAAGCCAACAACAACACACAGGTACCAAGCATTTTTTTGGTCATTTTCTATTAGATTTTTTTGCTTTTGAGCCAGCTAAATGGGAATATTCATGTTGTCTTTGCAGCAGAAAGTCCCCAGCATGGTAAACATCCGACCTGGGGCGTCCCTGTTGCAGATGAATAACATTGTGCCCTATCACGAGGACGACGACTACGCGTATGATTGTTTAGATGGAAAAGACTGCGCCAGCTTCTTCTGCTGCTTTGATGACTGCCGATCAGGTGCCTGGAGAGAAAACAGGATGCATGTTCGAGTTTCTAAGATCGATTCTTACTCTAGAATATTCTTCCCCACTGCTTTCGGCCTTTTCAATCTAGTTTACTGGATAGGTTATCTGTATTTATAAAAGACAACAGTTTAACTAGCTGGAGTTTAACATCTGCGAACATTTCATCTGCTTTTAGATTAGCTGGAAACAACTCTTACTCTAATCCTACCATCAGCCTGGCTGCAGTAAGGCATGGCATACTCGTGCTAACATGTCCTCTGCTCTACATCTTGATCCCGACAAAAAGCAAGAACACTTACAAATGTTAGGCTGACCTTTTTGTAGAACCAGCTGTGGATTAAAAGTGTTTGCACATGTCAAACTCCAGCCTGCATAGAGGAGATATTGCCATCAAATAACCCAACTTTTTTATTTACTCTTTGCTGCTGTGCTATATATAATGTTCAAAAGCAGAAAAGAGAAGGTGCGCTGCGCTCTGGATTTAAGGGACATTGTTCCCTCTTTTAAAAGTTGGATTTTTTTTGAAAGGCCAGCCGTTTGTGTAAAGAGAAGTTAATCTATGGAAACTGATAATGGGGATTATGATTGTTTTTATGACAGCCAGATTTTATATTCTGATGTATCATACTGTATGTTACAAATCAAGTTGATGTGCTGTTCATCCAAAAAAAGAAAAGAAAAAGAAAACCAGCTGTTAATTTCAAACTTCCAGCTGTTAAATTGTTTGTTTCCTTACTGAACACATTCACAAAGACTCAGTTCTTCATAATATGGATGCACCGATAGCACATTCCTTTAATTACAAATTTAATCTGCCTCGACATATGATTTATATGTGTTCACAGACATTTGTTGTCCATTTTATATATATTTTGGATACTATTCCTACCCAAAAACAAAAATTTAACCAACAATAAGAAAGCAAGAAGGCAATGGACACTTTCTGTCACTTACCTCTTTAAAAGACAACCAGCTTGCAGCAGCACAAGCAGAAACAGCAGAAATAAGTCACTGTTTTAAGGCATTAGCCTAGAATCAGGGCCGTAGAAACATGAATCCAAACAAGGCTTTTGAATGGCGTGGTTCTCTGCGTAGCTCCACCAGTTTCCTGTAGGAGGTGCTGCAACTGTGTGCAGCTGCAGCCAAACTCAATGTCTACGAAGAAGAGCGCAGCTTTGCTACCTTACTGCTAAAATAAAGACCAGAAGAAGAAGAGCGCCACTTACGGTGAAACACAAGTTAGCTGAGCGCCTTCCTCGGAGAGCATGTCTGCAGCTGTTGCTCATTAAGCAGCTCGTTAAGCAGCTTTCCAAGCTGGTCAGTGACCCGTGGTGGGAAACTTCTCATCAGAATGGAGTAGATTGATTGCTACACCGGCCTTCATCCGCTCGCCTGATTGGTGAGCTTGTCAGGAAGCTCAGGCTCAGATCTGTATATTCTCTCTTCTGCTCAGTTGTCCACTTTGAAATACCTCCTTCTTCGTCTTCTCTTTCTTCTGGTGGTGTTTATTGGCAGAGAGCAAATAACTTCATGTTGCATCACCGCCACCAACTGATAAACAAAACAAACCAAAACCATAAAAGCCCTACCTCCTCACAGCTGACATCACTCCACCTGACTGCTCAGCTGAGAGGTGAACATCACCCTGCTGGAAAGAGGTATCAGTACTGCGATACTGGAACATTTCTGAGTACAAGTACACACATATAGTGTTAAACCAATACCCGATTCTAGTATTGGTATCGGTGCATCCCTGCTTCATGGAGTCCTGAATTTGCATTTAAACATATCTGTTGCATGTAAAATACATCTCGGCATCCTATCTTTCTGCGCAGCAATAGTTTTAAAGGCAGCTGTCAGTAGCATAATGTAAAAACAATTACCTTTGTGTCATTTCTGTCTGTTTTTTCACTTTAGTCATGCGTTCATTTTGAAAGACAGATCATTTCTTGGGAAATGGCAGAGGTTCATAAACTCGACTTGTAGTTTGGCATTACAGAGGTTACGCCGAGGTTGCGTTTTAGCCAACCAAAGACTGAATTTACTCACTTTTCTTTGTGAAGAAATACCTACTTTTTTATTTTTACCTTTTTTAGTTTTCAGTTTAAAGAGGAATTTGAACACATAACACTGGAAGTATCCAAACTAAAAAAAAGTATTTTTTTTTAAGTTTTCCCCACTTTGCTTTGACGCTGAAGATCTAAAGTGATGACGAGTTTAAGGTGGTTCTTTTTTTGTCCCATTCTTCCTGAGAACACGTCTTAAGATGTCCAGAAATGTGAGCAGAGTGGTCTTGAAGGCAGCAGATGTTGCTGGGAAATCTCTGCTGGACCTTTCTGCGTTAATGCTGCCCTCGCAGAACTCTGATCCAAGCCCGGACCATTACAGAACCGGGCTTTTGGACTTAACGCTGACACCAGTCTGCGTGCTCCTCTTCCTCTTTGGTTCATTTCTCCCAACGAAGCTGGTCCATCCCAGACAGACTTCTCTGCACAGAAGTGACGTTTGTGAATGTAACCCTGTTCGCGCAGAGCTTGACGAGGGTTTCCCGAAGGGTTCCCCTTGCCTCTGTGGTTCTGTCAGCTGTTGATGAATGCCAGTTCTTGATGCGGTTCCGTCTTAGGGATCGGAGAATCACAGCTGTGAAACGCAAAACCAGTTGCAGCTCTGAAGCATCGGAATTAAAATCAAAGTTTTGAGTTGATTATTTGTAAACAATTTCCCCCTAATGCAATAGGAAGAAATGTCTTTAAGTAGCTCTGTTTGTAGCGTACATATAAGATGTAGAGAAACAAAAATAAGAAAAGGTCTGGAAGGTGATCGTCCCGTTACGGTTCTCCCACAGCTCCCAGCTGGGGACACAGAGAACCTGTTTGGTTTTTAGTGTTTGGATTCAAACTAAATTGATCCTTTTCCAAATTATTCTGTTGTAAAACGAGGTGTTGTAAAAAGAAGGTGTTATTTGCAGATGAAAACATGATTTGGTGTTGTTCGGAGGCAGACTGATCACTGTTGCCATGGTTACCTCACTGAATAACAGTCTCTTTTATTTTTTATTTTTTTTACTTGGGCTGTTATAAAAATAGACCCTTTCATTCTTCTCTTGATGGTTTCTCTGTTATAATACACACTTATTTAGCAGTTGTTTCTGGTACAAATCAATGCTTTCTACCAATATAAAAACTAAAATAGAACTTAAGTTGAATAATCTGTAATTTTTCTTACAATTTCTCATCTTTTTAATACATGAAGAGAAAAGGATTTTGTCTGAGGATTCTCCTAATATGTTTAGTCGCTTGAGAAATTGTGCAAACCTTGTCAGAATTAATTAATCAGTGCCATTATTTATATTAAAAATATATTATTAATTTAAAAATGCTGCAATTTTCCTGTAAATATTTAGAAAAAAGTTAATTTCAGCCATAAAACCTCTAAACTTTGGCTCAAATAAAGGCTTATCATCTATTTTTTTGCAGTAATAATGATTATAAAAGCTAACATTTATTTTTTGACTCTGAAATGTCACGGTAAAAAGATGACCCTGGAAATAATGACGATAAAACAACGTATTTTTTAATCTTTTAGGATTTTATCCTTAAAAAACATCAGTTGTTTTTAGATGAAGTCTTTGCAGATGTTAAACACCAAATGTGTCCGACTGTAACCTCATGGCCTTTAATTAATTCATGTTTGTTAAAAAGGTTTCTTCAAAATGTTGAATCAACCACGTGAGGAATGTACTGATGTAATCTATGCAAACATGACTTCTGTTGTTCGATAACTGCGGTTTAATTTGGTCAAAACGATTCAAGTTCAGCTTAAATAAAGACTTTTAGTCTTTCATTACTGATATTAAAAACCCAGTAGAGTCACGTGTAGAACCGTGGAAAAACAAAAGTAACATTTATTTTAACAAAGTCCTCCTTTTTGGGTGAATCTTAAAAACACAAACGTTCCTCTGACCTGTTTCTGCAGCAGCGGCACTCATCTGTAACCCTTGCACCTCCACGTTTATTATTTATTAATCTGATTTTTAGTAGCATCACAAATTCTTTAACATCACATAGCATCCACAGCAGCTTTGACGAATCTGGACCAAAAGAAAAACGACCTAACTTGTGGGAGAAGGGATGTTTTTGCCTTATCTGTTTTTCTTCACGTTCAGTTTGTTTGCAGCAGAATGAGTACAAACGTTGATTTTTGGGGCTTAGCAGAATATAACTTAAATATTTAGATATTTTACCGTGAGGTTAGCGCTGATGGCCTTTTCGAAGGATGTGAAATTTGTCACCCAACCTTTTTTTGTCTTTCAGCTTTTTGTCTAAACTAAAAAAAGAAGTGTACAGATAAACATTATGAAGCAAACGTTCATTTAAATGTGTTTTAAAGCTACTTGAAAATGTTTCGTTGCCTCATTGTAAGTGGCTAAAAACTTTTCAAAAGAATCAAAATGCTGTTTTTAGTTTTTATTTCTCTTTTCCAGCCCAACAACCTCAGAAACATTCGCTGTACGATGTGCAAAGAGCTATATTTACTATTCAACTCAAGCCATATGAACACACCTGACATGTACCTGTGGACCACATTGTTCTGTGTAAATGTTGCTCATATTGTATTGTGATTAACTCAATACACTGTGACTAAATAAAGCAGTGCCTGAAAATCCAACACGTTGTTTCTTTGTGCTGAAAACAACCCACAGAGGGGCCAAGAGGAGATTATTGTTTTATGTTTTATTATCGAGATTTAATGGAAATAATGCAAAGAAATTGTGCGACTCTCTAAGATTTGATAGATGATGATGATGTGGGTGAATTTCCTGGAGCTTCTGCGATAATCCAGAAGAGAGAAAGGAAATAATCACTTAAAGTTCTTGTCACGAGGACACACACACTCAAAAAAATGGTTCTTCTTGTCACTTTCCTCAGCTGCTTCAGCCTTGAAGTTCAGCAGCACTAAAACTACACATATTTCCCAAAGTCTCTATATATTAATTAAATAAGATTAATTACTTAATTTCAAGAATTTGGTTCATTCCATTTGTTTTTTTGTTTTTATTTTAAAGAAACAGGCCCCTTCCAGGTCCTGCTAGGCAGTTTCTTCAGCCAGCAGGTGAGGATCATGTCAGGCCTTGGTGCAGTCCAAGCTTCTCATTCTGTCTTAGACAATGGTGTCCAATCCTGGTCCTGCAGGGTCACCATCCTGCATGTTTTAGATGTTTCCCTGCTCTTCAGCAGGTCTTCAAGTTCTGCAGAAGCCTGTTAATCACTCAGTCACTCAAATCAGGTGTTTCAAAGCAGGGAAACAAGGAAAACATGCAGGACAGCGGCCCTCCAGGACCAGGACACAACTGGTGTTAGATGTCTGCCACTGTTACCCCATTAGTGTGTTCAGATCTTAGATCAGGGGTCTCCAATCCTGGTCCTCAGGGCCACCATCCTGCATGTTTTCCTTGTTTCTCTGCTCCAACACACCTGATTTGAATCAATGGGTGATAAACAGGCCTCTGCAGAACATGAAGAGGTGATTTCACCTCTGAATCAGGTGTGTTGGAGCAGAGAAACAAGGAAAACATGCAGGATGGTGGCCCTGAGGACCAGTGGTGGATGAAGTACTCAACTATAGTACTTGAGTAAAAGTATTGATACTCATGGTCAAATCTTACTCAACTACAAGTAAAAGTTGCTGAGTCAAAAATGTACTTAAGTTAAAATACTGAAGTACTCACTTTTGAAAATACTTAAGTATTCAAAAGTACAAATTAAATTTTCTAATATCAGTATGTTGCTGTATAATTTTGCAGAACCTTGTAACTTTCAGAAACCACCTGATGTATCGACGCGTAGAAACACTCTGCTTCAACTTCTACACCACCTGGAAAGAACTTCAGTATAAAAATGCCTCAAAAAATAAGGATTTTTTTTGTCTAAAAACACACCAAACCAGAGAGTCTTGATTCTCCTCACACTTTTACTATGGAGCCAATGTTTAAGGTTGTTTCGTAGCCAGTTTGGATGATGGGCACCTATGTTTCCATAGACCCCACATCCATCCCATATAGCCCCTCTCTCTAGGCTCGTTCTATGCCCTCGTCTCGCTCCTGTAGCCCATTTTCTCATCAGAATGTCCTGCTTCCCCAACATTCAAACCCTCGATTAATCATCTTTTTAAATCACTTCATTAAATCAGTTGTGAAATCTATTTGTTTGCAAAAATCCCAGTTGGGAAAACCGCACAAGCATCGCTTTAAAAGAAAAAATGCAGCCACAAAGGTTTATAAAACAGAAAAATCTTCATGTTTATAGAAGAAATAAGCCTTATTTTCTTTATCATTTTAGACATTTTAACCAGTTCTTATAATGACAGATAATTAGATACTTCTGAAGCATATTACTCAATTAAAAGCCTTTCTGAGAGCAACAAAAGAAAAAGATTGTTCATCTGGATTCAACGTGTCGCTCTGATTGCTGCCTGTAAAGACTCATCAAACCCTTTTTTTATTTTTCATTCGAGTTGAAGGTTTTGTGGTGAGCAGGAATGAACTCTGGTGTTGGTTTGAAAATGGGAAAAGGCAGAAATGGCTGCAGAAAGGCTTTAAAAACCGGAGCAAAAAGCTTAAACTTAAAGCTGTTTATAAAAGGATCCATGTTGGATTTTTTTCCAACCAAATCAGAAGGAAATTAAAGACCTGGAAGGAATGGACATCACCTTGAACCTTTCAAACTAAAGATTTGGACTAAGATCACCTCCTGCTGAGAATATATGTTGTAGACAAACAACCTATGGTTACTTTCTGAGAGTTTCGATAAAATCCATCCAAAAATTCATGGTATACATGCAAAAACATCACTGTCATGCTCCAACTCTTCTCTAAGTTCAATCAAAACCACCGATTTATTTATTTTTGTCTGATTTTGACAATCTTCATCTCTGGTTTCAGCTCTGAAAGTCTAATCCTGTAAACTGCTGAGGATCAGTCTCCTCCACGGCTGTTTGTAAAGTCAGACGATTTAAAATTCATTTCTGTTCAGTTTTTGTCAGGTTTCAGAGTAGTCTTAGTTGAGCAGTCCGGCAGCAGACAGACACAGGAGACCAGAAGATAACGGTAAGTGATTTATTTACAGTGAGGGAAAATACTATTTACAGGAACGGGAGTCGGGATCTGAAAGAGGGAGGGACACGGTAAGTACGGAGGTGACGAACCCGAGAATGGTAAGTGACGGTTTGTTGAAATTAGGTTCTTACTAATGGGCTGAGAGTCCAACAGCTCGAGGGAGCACGCAGTGGGGAGTTCAGGCTTTAGGCTGGCAGGAGTGATCCTTCCAGTGGTGAGTAATTCCTTCCAGGAGACGACGTGAAGCAGACAGACGGGCACGAGAGGACAGGTAGGTACTTGCGTAGACAGGAGTCTCCGAAAACAGAAACCAGACTGGATTCACGGGAACAGAGGTATCTTCCTGAGACCAAAAACGGAAACAAGGTTAACCAGCACAGGGTTACAAATAACAATTCTTTTCTTCAGAGGCTCAGCGACTTTACCACTATTAGGTAATGCTCCAGCGCTGGTCTGGTCTCTGCCACCGCCTTAAATACTCCTGTCCTCGCCATCAGCCAGATCACTTGCAGGTGAGGAGGGAGAGTTGACGAGACGTCAATCACTCGCCTGGCCACGCCTACCAGGAAGCACTCACACACACCAGCAACACAGCCCCAAAAACCCCAGGATCACCACAGTTTTTTCTTTTTTTAATTGAAATGTGGTGATGAATTTGATTCCAGGAGGAAGAATCATGTCCTACATGTGTGCAGAGTCAGCTGCTGGGTAAAATGGGATGAGAGGCAGATTTAATTCTGTGAGTTAGAAGTTTTCAACTTTCTCACATCCCTGAAGTCATTTACCTTTTTCTTTTTTCTTTTTTTCCCTTTTAACTGTAATTAGTGTGTGGGCTGAGAGGAGGAAGGCAGCGATGCTTGAATCTGAGCGCTGATGAGGGGATGAAAATAAAGAAAACTGTCGTCTCCTGGTGAGACGTGATTATGGGGTTTGAAGACACGGGAAGGTGAAAGGCTCCCACCTCCAGTCTGGAAATTGGAGCTCGCTGTGACACCTTCAGATTGGAGAACCTGCAGAAGAAACCCTACTGATGTTTTCACTGGGAGACGTGATCTCATGGTGCGTTTCTTTTTTTTTACTGGAAGGAGTGAAGTGTGTGGAAGAATAAAGAATGTGGAGAAACTCTGTTTTGTTTCGTTATCACCCGCCGCTAAAAGCAACTAGAAGCACTCGGAGAGGAAACCTCCTCCAAGGCCACAGCGTGATTAACAAACAATTCGATCCAGATCATAATCTGGATCAGCACCAAAATGTAATCCGTTGGTTTTTCCTGAAGATTTCATCCAAATCTGTTCACTTCAAACAGACAAACAGAACTGGAAACAGAACCTCCTTGGTAGAGGTAGTATCGTTTTTGCCCGTGTGTGTGTTCGTTTGTAGCTGTGGCAAAATATCTCATGAACCAGAGGACGGATTTCCACTTCCTGGAAAGTGGATTGGTCGTCGTGGGCCAGTTAAACGGCCCCCCAAGGTCTCCCGATCTGACCCCCTTGGATTTTTATCTTTGGGGTCATCTGAAGGCGATCGTCTCTGCTGTGAAGATACGAGATGTGCAGCACCCAAAACTACGGATACTGGAAGCCTGTGCTCGCATTTCTCCTGCAGTGTTGCTATCAGTGTGTGAAGAGTGGGAGAAGAGGGTTGCATCGACAATCCAACACTTTGAACACATTTTATAAGTGGTGAGAAACTTGTCTCATGAAAGAATAAAGTTGCGTTAAAACCAAGCACACCGTTGTTTTTATTGTGAAATTCCCAATAAGTTTGATGTGTCACATGACCCTCTTCCCATTGAAAAAACTAAAGTTGGATCCAAAATGGCCGCCATGGTCACCACCCCTCCCATATACTAATGTGCCACAAACAGGAAGTTGATATCACCAACCATTCCCATTTTATTAAGGTGTATCCATAGAAATGGCCGACCCTGATCAGCTGATTAACTTTTAGAAACAACCCAAGCCAAGATGGCAGGCACAGCTAACTGACCTTAGCGATCCTTTAGCTGACAGTCAGTAGCAACACAAACTCCACACAATAACAGATCATGTGAGATTTCATATTATCATGTAATATTCAAGGTTTGATCAAAATATCTCCAAATTTGTCATTTCTCAGCGTAAGATTATCTCATCGTCTAAAACTGTGGCCTGAAAGGTGGCAGTTTTGTGCTTCAAAGGATCCAAATCAATTTATGATCCGACGCCTATAAAATGAAAAAGCTTGAAGTTTTATTCCAGCCTTGGTGCAAACATGTCTGCAGGTTTTGTCTGTGTTAACTGCCAAACTTTCCAAATATAAAACCTGGCCCTGTTTGCTTTTATTGCATCCATTAAGGTTTGTTTTGGAAAATCGTTTTGCCAAATACTAAAAATATGGTGGAGGCAAGTTAAATATTGTTATTTACTAAAACATTTAAAGGTGAAACTAGTGTCAGTTTTATAAATTTTGTAAATCAGTGGCAGGAATAATTACTTTATCACTGATTTGAGTAAATGTCACAGCCTGAAAGCTGAAATTCTTTCTTCCAAAGCCAATTAATTCGTCAGCTTTTTTGTCAACTTTAAACTTTCCGATCGGAGCGTCGTACGCTGGGGATCATCCCAGGAACAGCGTCCCACAGCTGCCTGTTAGTTATGTCGGAGACATGTGGACGTTTTATTTCCTGGTTTGATTTTTCTCCACGGAGCGTCTCTTTGTCTTGTCCGGAAGCGACAGAGATGCTGCTCCTTCAGATGGTGACAAACTGAAATATCGACCCCGGCAGCGAGTGGACCTGTTTGTTCTTCTTGCTGTTATTGGCAGGCTGTGGGTCCACTTCTTCCCTTTTCTGCTGTAAAGGTCACAGAAAATCAATTTAAACTTGCTTTGAGTGCAGAGATTTATGACTCTGGTGCCTGATACAAAAAGGCTCAAGCATTAAAGGGACGTGGCGTTCACAGAAATCATTAAAATCTGTGGATTTCAGTCATTTTGCATCACGCAGATAAAAGAAATGCAGTTTATTTACACGTATTTTCACTGTTATTTCTTTGCAAACAAAATAAACTAAATATGTTGTTTTTTATTTTGCTTCATCCAGCATTTCAGGCTTCAACACACTCCCAAATGAGGCGTTTCAGTAAATATTTTACGACTTTGTAATGTTTTCATGCCCCCTACCAATGCTTTAAAAGACATTTTGGCTCCTAGTAATGAAGAGTTTTAGGTGCGATAACAAGTAAATAAGCGTTTCCCCTCCTGATGTTAATTGGGCTGCATATAATAAGATTTTAACTGGATTAATTTAATGTCTCGTTTCTCTGTTTGAGCCTGAAAGAAAAGAAAAAAAGTTTTGTTTATTATCATGGAAGACGCCTTTCAAATCTAATTTTCTGATTGGAAGTTGGAGATCAAAAACACTGATTTCCCAGGCGTAAGTGAATGCAGCACAGACTGCAGAACAAACCCATAAATCAAATGAATGAAACGCCTTATTTTACAGCAGTTACTCTTTGAAACCCAAATGAACTCGCACACACACCTTCACACAACCTCCCGGGAAGCTGCTGAGTCGTCAGATCTCACATGAAAAATGACATTTTGCCAACAAAGCACCACATGGGTGCTATTTTGTCCTCATCCTCGAGCAATGTCAACAAGACTGCACTCATAAACAACAACAACATAAAAATGAAAGAAACAATAGTAGGAAGCTGTTTATTTGAGTTTGTTCAGTTGAGCTTCTTTCTATTTTTAATGTTTCTCATGTTGGTAAACACTGACATTTTAGTGGCTTTTACAGGTTTAAATGAAAGATACTTTATAAAACACATAATATTTGATGTGGATTTAGAATAAAAACAACTTTAATTTTTCTCTGCTAGTTTAAACAAAATGAGATACAACAAGATTATGTTTAACAACCTTTTCAGACTAAATTGCTGACCCCCAATTCCAGCTTTTTCAAATTTTGCTTCAGAGAAAACGTCTCTGAACCAGCTAAAAGATAAGAGCTAAACTTGCCAAAAGAGGACAGAGTTTTAGAATTTAAGAGATCTGAATGTATTTCTGTCAGGAAAATATTTAAATATTTCTGATATGCAAACAGCTAAAATAGCTCAAAGACTGCAAAGGTAGCTAGATTTCAAAACATGAACAGAAAAAAAAACAGGAAAACAACAATGTGAAAGCTGAATCAGCATTTAAACAATTAAACCAAACAACCTCTGACTAACTCATTTCTCATCTTAAAGATGCAGGATTGTAGTTTTTGAAATTGTGAATCTTCCCTTTTTAGTCCTGGCTGAAAATTAAAATAAAAAAGTAGACCTTATATCTTGACTGTTTGTTTTGACGCAGAGAGAATCCCAGTTTTATCCCACAGGAAGCCCCAGCAGACGGCTCCCGGCTGGAGACATGTCCTGCCTGTCAGGTGTCCCCGTGTGAAAGGAGTGCTAACGTCCACCTCCTTCACAGCAGACCAGGACGTGACCTGTGAGTCTGCAGAGGTTCAGGTGTGGATGAAGCTCTTAGAGCCTCTGGAGACTCGTTGTCTCGGCCTGCCTGACTTGTTTGAGGTCAGTCTAAGGAGAAAAGCTGACTGTTTTTCCCAAGTTCAGGATGAAACACACGGTTTAATATGGAACATGACAGACAAGGTAAATATTTAGTTGTGTTTTGAGTCTGCTGAGGAGCTGCAGGAGAACATCATCATATCATGTAAGCGTGTCTTAATTTGTTCTTCTCTTCAGAGCACAAAGACTCGGAGGAGCCCACCGGCTGCAGAGCATGACTAACGCCGCTCTCGTGCCTCGATGGTTCTCTCTCTGCAGAGCGTCTTCCAACATAAATTATGCATGTTTGTTGCTTTCCTCCTGTGTTGGAAAGGTTAAGATTCTTTACAGGAGGGTTTCAAGATGCATCGGTGATCACTCACCGTGGTTGTCTCCTTGTCCTGCACGACGGAAAATGTTTTTGCAGGAAACAACACCTTTTACCAAATTTCACTCAAGTAAAATATAAAAAACCTGCTGATCTTTGATGTAACATAAAGAAAAAAAATGCACTTTTTTATTACAAATGAGCTTTTTATGCATCCCTGTATGAAACTTTATTTAAAAGGTAAAGATAAATGGAATAAAATATGCAATTAAAGAAAACCATCCAACCATCCGTCCACAGATGTGGTCGGGTTGCAGAGGCAACAGGTCCAGGAGGGAAACCCAGACCTCCCTCTCCTCAGGAACATTCCAGCTCCTTGTGGAGATCTGGAACTGATCCCAGGTCAGAGAGGCTCCATAATCCCTCTAACGAGTTTTGGGTCTCCTCCCTGGAAAACCTTCAATAAGAGGCACCCAGGAGGCATCCTGAGCCACCTTAGCTGAGGAAGAGAGTTCCTCCTGGATGATGGAGCTCTTCACCGGATCTCCAGGCCTGAGCTCACGATGTTCTGATCCACAGGTGAGGGTCAGAACGTAGACAGAGCAGTAAATCGAGAGCTTTGCCTTTTTTCTCTTCACACCTGAAGGTCATGGCCTGAAGACGCCAACAGAAGCGCATCTTTTTGCAAAAAGCAGAGAAAAGACAATGAGCTTCCTAAACCAGACACCGTCCTCTCCATGACTGCCCTGTGATCCTGTCCAGAGTCGAGGAACAGCCCTGCTGGAGTCCAACCTGGGAACAAGCTTCATTCTGTGCAGAAGAACCACAGGAAGCTTTGAGGATTAAATGTGTTGCAGAAACTGAAGCCTGGGGATAAATCTTTAATGAAATATTCAACAGCGTCTTCAGAAGTTTGCAAACACGGCGAGGCTCCCTGTTTGCTCTCGTCTGAAGGATCCAGCAGACAGCCGACGCTTAAATGAACCCAAACAAAGAAATGCGACGGCGTGCTCGCTCACTGTCATCCTTCAGAGCAAAATGAGCGGAAGAGTCACAGTTTGTGTGAATAATGGACAGGAGGCACGTTTCCTTCTCGTGTGACCCGGGAAAGAGGCTGTTTGTCATTTCCACGTTTTATTCTGTGACTCAGTCAAACAGCAACAAGTCAAACGTCCTGCTAGTCTGCCAACATTTATATTCATGCAGCTAATTATCATCATTATGAGAATGATAAAAATCCTAACAGTAAGGCATTTTTTGTTGTTTGAAGTGTAAAATGAAAACATTTGGATTGTTTTGTTCATCACAGCTCAGTTATTTCTGGATTACTGAAGCCAAAATGTTGCTTTTAAACCCCTTAAAGGAAACATCCCAGTGACTGTTTTAAATACAGCACATTAAAAAACATAAATATTACATCTTTATTATGTGCATTCTCAGTGTAAACATCATGGACTCTGAGGGAAATAAAAAAGGAGAACATAATTTACTGTAAACTGCAATGAAACCAATAAAGATCTTTAGGTAGCTTGGTTCATATGATGGAAATGATCCTGTGAAAGGGCTGAAACTGAGAGTTAAAGCAGCTAAAGTCCAGAAAAATAAAAATCTTGAAGCAAAAAATAAAGATAAACAGAGTTTCCTCTGTCAGTGTGCTAAACCTGAACTGGTTTTTGTTTCAAATCACCACAAGCTGACATCATTTAGTCAAAGAAATGCAACCTTAAAGTAAAAAAGACAAATAAATAGTCAGGTTATTTGTCATACTTGTGCAGCTTATTAAAGATATCAGTACAAAAGCACTGAAGCACCTTCGTAACTGCAGGCAAATATTCTTCAATTTTTATCACAATTTCTTTCTTTTGTGACTTTTCCTACAGCTTTAAACAAATCCAAATCTGCAAACGTGTCCACATACACGACAATAAGATTTCCTTGAAATAAGTAAGAAAACTGAGCCGTCTTTGGAGTTTTACAGCACAGCAGAAACATCATTTAAAGTTTAAACAAGTCCCAGAAAGTTGGACTTTACATGACTGAACAGACATTTTGATACCTTCAACGGTTTTTACACAACCGGAGATTTCTGTCTAAACTTTACCACAAACCTTCCATGTTTTTTAATAAAGCTTATGTATCAGATCATATTCTTTCACTTAGTGTGTCTCTGAAATCCTCCCAGATTACAGGGTCCACACACTCAAACTCTCATGGACTTCAGTTGTATCTGAGCTCAGGATTTGCTCCTTTTAACTTGTCATATCTCCGACTTTAAACCCTGCAGAAACACGTGTGAGAGACAGATGTCTCTACCCTTACAGTAAACACTCTTCAATATTATACTCTGTGACTAAAGAATAAAAGTATTATTATCAGATAAAACATGACTGGCACCCTGAAAGACATTTACTGCAGAGGTTGCATTCTTGTCTGTTTTATTAAGTGAGCTGTCAGGGAGTGAGAGACACAGGTTTGTAGTTACCATAGTGACCCCATTGACTTCTTCTTCATCAAAACGCAGATTCATACGAACCCAAAACTACTGTCAGGCTTTCTAATTACTACTTAACACATCTGTGCATTAAAGGTTATCTGGTGATTTTACAGATAATGAGACAATTTTATTTATTTAGGTGGAAAACTGAAAAAAAAAATTGAACTTTTTAGGTTTGACGGTGTGAGTTAATGACTTGTATGATTAGGAAATAAATGGAGCTGAGCTGAAGTTTATTCTCTTGTTCTTTCGTCTGATACCTTTTCCCCATCACACCTGGGTCACGTCTTCACTTCCCAACCCGATCACTGCAGCGTCCTCTGCAGAGCACCACAGCGATGGGTTCATCTGCCCCCCAGCAGCATCGGATGTGTTATTAGTTTGACAGTAGCTGTGGACTTCTCTGTTCCCTTTTCTGTCTTTGATGAAAGAATAATTATCACAGTGATGTAGGTAAATGTCCAACCACAATCACAACACAGAGAGCCCGTTTTTCAAAACTAAACCATAATTTCTGTCATAAAGAATGACTGAGAAGCTGACGAAAAGCATGCAGGACCCAGATTAACATAATCCAACATTCTTTATTGCAGAAAAAGCAGGAAGTCCAGTTCATCAGAGGTTCCTGTCCTGCATGTCAAACACGCCTGAATCTACGGCTTGCCAATGAGATTTGCAGAAGCCCGTGGATTACTTTAGTATTTTCCTACTTTTAGCTAGTGTTTTACTTATTTTATCCTTCAGCAAAGTCATTCAGTGCTCAGCATTTTCACAGAAAATGCTAATTTCTCTACATCCTTTTTCGTGATTCTGAGATGCAACCAATGAGACTAGAAATTACAATTATATTCATTTCAGAGCAGACAAAACAAGTGCAGCGATACAAAAGTCCTGACACTTTTGAATAATTGAAACAGATTTGCAGATAAAGTTTAAAAGCGTGTACAGGCGCCTTCCTGGCTCAGCTGCTGAAGAACTCTGAGAGTCCTCAAGGGATCCAAGAACAGATGTACGAGGGGGCATAGAGAGGATTTATCATCATTAAAGTGGCATAAAAACCAACCGCAGGTGGTCTGGTGCAGGAGATTTACACCTAGTGGAGAAGAAATACTACAGAAAATCAAGTGTTTGTGGAATTTTTGCTCATTTTGATCTGCCGACATATTGTCATATTTCTACGTCCACAGCTGCTCCACGCTCATTCCTCATTTTCCTTCCAAGCTGCCAATTTAAAGCGATCTAGCTCAGTAGTTCTCCAGACTTTCCGAAGGTGTTTCAGAGTCTTTCCTTGGACTTTTGAGTGCTTTTGCACAAAGTGACAGGACTTGGAATATCTCATTAGTCCCGACTCGTACTCAGGATCTTTGTTTGGCACGGTCAGGCCGGCTAAAAGAAGCAAGACGTTAACGGGCTGGTCCTGCTCTCACAGGATCCATAGTGTTTAAAATCCTCCATTTACACTCAGACAGGGAGATAAAGATAGACTCTGGACATTTTCATGGCGACATTAACGATCTATCAGCTTTAATAAATAATAGAGCTAATCTTAGCAGCCTATCTGTTCGTGTGGTCTCCGGAGGGAAAGTGTAGCACGCCATTCTCTCAGTGAAATGCGTCATAAAGAATGTATGAGACATATATGTCAGCGGGAATGCTCTCTAAGATGGCCTTTCCCATTTAAAGGATGAAAAAGAAACGCCCCATTTATCCGATCCTCCACCCAACGCTCTTCGGCAGTGTGGAGGAAACAGTCCTAATCTTCCGTTAACTTCCAGCCTCAGGTGCTGTTTAATAGCGGTACTTACGCTGACAGGATGAGGAACAGCCTTGCAGAATAAAGTCTGCCCAGAAGACGTGCTAACGTGTAGGACAGGGCACGGATTGTAACCCGCTGATCCTAAATGCAAACAGAAGGAAGTTGGCAGGAACAGATTTCAGCAGAGATGCTCGGTAATGTCAGCAGGTCTCCAAGTGTTCGGGCGATTCGTTCCCGTGCCTCTTCATGCAGGGACGCTAAAAGAAAAAGTGTAAATTTATTCTGAAGCGTTTAAATGAATTATAACACGGCTTGTTTTCTTTGTTCTTGAAGAAATAGGAGCTGAATTTCACTTACAAGCCAAAACTTTGGAGTCCATTAGGATGGATTAAAAATATTCAGGTAAATGCTTCAGAATATGAGTCACCAATTAATAGTCTTGATCTGAAGCCAGAACAAAACTTGGCATTCCTTCTAGGACTGTTTATCGCCCTCAGCCTTATATCCCAAGGTTTTAGACTTATGTTGTTCTAGTCAAACCTTGAAAGCGTTATGCAATATCACAAGATCCCGTGTGACCTGTCAACGCTCAAATCATGTTGTAAATGGCTCTCAGCTACAACCACACCGAGTTTCAGCTCAATATCTGCAAAACTGGCTGCATTACAGCCACTTATGACACAGAAGGAGTCAAGAAAATCAACGTCTTCCTGACAGAAAAATGGCAAAGAAACCAGCGATTTTAACCCTGACGTTTAACGTTCCTGATGAAATTTTTTAACTGGTAATGGAGCCGTGTGACAGTTTGAACGAGTCCATTGTTAAAAACAGAAAGACGGGTTGACCGAGTGAATATTTTCAGGCCGAATGAAGATGTTTGACTGTTGAACCAGAAGTTTTCTGTCGACCCCTCAGAAATCTGGATGACTTTCAGACTCAGGTGGAGAGAATACTGTGCATCTGATGTCTGATTAGAGAAGAAAAAAACGCAGAATTTGAAGTTAATACAAACGGTATGACGAATCTGAATGTTAGAATCAGCTGGAATGTTTCAGTTTTTGCAACAAGTTATTGTTGTTATATGGCAGTGTGAGCTGTGACCTCCCACAGCTTCATGATTTTATCAAACAGAAATGGATAAAACTCAGCCAATTTTATCGATACTGAGCTCAGATTTGGTGTGGTAGTAGCTGAGAGTCATTCCCAACACATATTTCATGCATTAACTGATATGCAAGATGTGTTTTGAAAACTTTACCGTTAACTATTGGAGTCAGCTGCATCTGTTTGTTAGAAGGTTGGACCAAAATGTCCTTTATCTTCATGAGATCTTAGTTTAAACTTTGGCATGAAATTCTGTGGGAATATAAGCCTTTTTTATTCTGAAGAAACATAAACTTCAGAAATACAGACTATATTTACTTTTTTTTAGCTGAAAGAAGAGCTGAGACATGGTTTCACAGATCAATAACACGCCAAGCCGCTGCTGCACATGTGGAATATAAATCCCAGCTCCTCCAGCTGCTGCATGACTTATTAATGCAGCAACCTCATTATTTGCAGAATGCGTCGTGCGGCAGAACAGAAGCCGAGGCCCGTCAGATTCGGCATCGTAAACACGCTTCAGGGAGCGGTAAATCATGAGGGGAACGGGAGATGCCTTCAGGGACAAACACTAAAATAAACAGGTTTCTGAGACAAATCTTCTGACAGGAAGTCTCTGTTATTACAGATTATTGACACAAAACATTTGTTAAGGCTCTAAAACAATACTTCTCAGTGAAAATTCTGAAAAAACCTTCTCTAGCAAAGGTTCAGAGTATATATAGTATACTCAAATGATCTTTTAGAGACAACCAAGCTCGTTTTCTCTTCAGGCCTGTAACCTATGTGAGCTGGCAGCTTCTCTCTGAAGAGAGACAAGATGTGGGAAAAACTGTAAATGTTAGAAAAGCTGAACCTAAACCGAATTAGCGTAAATGTGGGGAAAGATGAACTGCATCAGAGAAAAGGAGAGGAGCACAGAAACTTCAGGAGGTGCTGATCTTAAACCAAGCAAACATACAAACAATTAACTTGTCTTAAAATTCATTTTTCACACGTCCTCGTCACAGTGAGGCCGTGGATCTTCTTCACTGGTGTCACTTCCTGTTTCCAGATGTCAGGGGACATAAACGGATGGAGGAGCTCAGCTGTGTCCTCCTGCTCCGTCCCTCTCAGAGTGTAATTATGTGTCGCCGTGTCTCCTCTGAGTCACTTTTGCTCCCGATGTGTCAGACGCCTCCCGTCCCTCTGGGCGGTCCGATCAGTCAGGGGCCGACGACACTTCAGGTGTTCAAGAAACGCCTGATGGGAAACGAAATGAGCAAATTTTCTAAAAGTCAGGAAGCTGCAGGTGGATAGGAGAAGGTCAGGATGAATGTTGAATCTTTAATCCACCTTCCTGCTGGGGGTCAGATCCATGTGGACTCAATTAGTGTGAAATCAAAAACTATACAGAAGAAAAAAGAAATCCAGCAGACTCCAGAACAGTTTGGTTAACTCTTTTTTTTACCAAATATCCTTTACTAGCAGTTTCTGAAACAGCTCTGGACATTTAAAACTGTGCCGCCGATCGTTCGATGACAAAAGAAGTTTCTGATTTCTGGCTTAGCTCCAAATGCCACCTGAACCAACCACAGCAGAGTCAAATAGTTACTCTGGTTGACTAGTTACTGTCGAATGTCTGCATTAGTCTCCTACTACCACCTAAAAGTTTAACTAGTTGACTAGCAAACTCTAAAATGCTCATGAGCTGACATTTTGTAGGTGCACAAGTTAACTAGTAAGGACAAAAACTTCTCAATCGATTAGTGAGCAATTTAGACTTTACTAGTTGACTAGTTAACACATTTGACAGTCACTAATAGGCATACCTTTTTGTGTTGACTAGTTATTATTAGTAGTAAGTGTTTCAGATGCTTACACAGTCGTTGACTAGTTTTGTCCATGACTAGTATGACTTCTGCTCCAACTAGCTAGACAAAGGTGCAGCTAGTTGGCAAAAAAATGTCACTAGTGAGTATTTTAAAGTTTACTAGTCAACTAGTTACAATTTTAGGTTGCACTAGTGGACTACTACACATATACAACAGTCACTAATCCACTATTGTTTATGCTGAATGCTTACTAGTTAACTTGTACAACACAGTTGTTGACTAGTTTGATCCAGTGGTTCACTAGTGCATTAAAAGACCAACTAGTTTGGACTAGTAGTGATGCAAACATTCTGACTAGCATGACTTCTGCTCCAACTAGCTTGGCAAAAGTGTCGCTAGTTGACAAAAAAATAATACTAGTGAAGATTTTAAAGTCTACTAGTAAACTAGTTCCAATTTTAAGTCGCACTAGTCATATACTGACTGTCATATATGTGTACTAGTCAACTAGTAGGCTTAATTTGTGTTGACTAGTTGTTTGTTTAAAGGCTTTTGATGCTTACTAGTTAACGTGTACAACAGTTGTTTATTAGCTAGGTCCAGTGATTCACTAGTGTGTTAACAAAACAACTAGTTGGGACTTTTTGGCTTCTAATGCTTAAAAAACCGCTGACTAGTATGACTTCTGCTCCAACTAGCTAGACAAAAGTGCAGCTAGTTGGCAAAAAATGTCACTAGTGAGCATTTTAAAGTTTACTAGTCAACTAGTTACAATTTAAGGTCGCACTAGAGGACTAGTACACCTATTTAACAGTCAGTAAATCACTATTGTTGATGCTGAATGCTTACTAGTTAACTTGAACAACACCGTTGTTGACTAGTTTAGTCCAGTGGTCCACTAGTGTCTTAAGAAACCAACTAGTTGGGACTTTTTGGCTTCTAATGCTGCTAAACTGCTGACTAGTATGACGTCTGCTTCAACTAGTTGGGTAAAATTTCCACTTGTTGGCAAAGAAGTGTTACTAGTAAGAGTGTTTGTTGAACAATGTTGACGTAGTGTGACCAAATGTGCTACTAGTGAAGTGTAGTCGTGGACTAGTTGTCGAAAATGACGCCTGATGTCAAGAATATCAAATAAATCCACGGATAACCTGCAATAACCACCCAAACATGTGAAGATAAACAGTAACGAGCACATGTGAGCTGAAAACGGCTCTCCTGCTGTAAACCTGATGTGTTCGGTCAGATGTGTTGAATGACTTTCATTCTCCTCATCACTAAAGCTCCGTTTCCATGGAAGCAGATGAGAACAGCCACGGTGACCATGAATAGCATACTAGTGTGCTGCACTCGGGTCAGAACCGACTCACAGGAGCTGACGTGACGCACGGATGAATCACAAACAGCCAGGTGGGTAGTTGCTGGATTCGTCCGTTTTTTGCAATCATCACCCTTTCCTTTCTCTCCCCACATGCAGGTTGGCTTTGCGTCATAAAAAAGATAAAATAATTCATGACACACTTCATGTTTTAGAAACTGGATGCAGGAAAACTGGAGCAGAACAACCCGTTTGTAAAAGGCAAACGTATTGATCAGCGAGCTTTTTAAAAAAAAGAAAACAGGACGTCGTTGTTCTGCAATTTGGGGTCAAAACAAAACAACTAAACAGCATTTCAGTCACTAAATGTTCCCTTTATAAAAGGAAACAAATCATAAAATTACAAATACAATTTTCTCATTTCTGTTCCACATTTTAGTTTTTACTCCTGAATATTAGTAACATGAGATGTGCATAGATTTTAAAAAAAAGAACTGAAATAAAACAGCTGCTGGGGAAGATTATAATGAGTTTCATTTTGTACAAACTGTTGCTTTTTTTTTACAATCAGCGTTCAGGAATTATTTAATCACAGTTCATCAACTTCTTATTCTTTCCAGATACAATCACTGCAGCTTTCTACATTAACATCTTTTTTAAACTTCAGCTTTTTTTAAAGTTACTTTTGGCTTTCATAAAACTTGCACAATATATTGTAGAACTTAATTCATTTGGAGAAATAAAAAAAATGCTAAAGTAAAATCTACATTCATTTAAATCCACTCAGCGGGTCTCAGGGGATTAATTATAATCACACATTTACATCAGGAAGGACCATCTAAAAGTTCTTGATGGACTGGAAATGTTCTTGTTAATCTTCCTGTTTTATGTCGAACAGAAGGTGGAACAAATTATTACCATCCCTCTGCGGAAACCGCTGACATAATTTCCTGCAACAATGACGGCAGATTGTCAGGTTTCTCCTCTGGGAGCAGCTGAATCGTGCTTTGAGAAATCAAGGCAGGTGGTTGTGTGACTTCTTTATAAAATGATTAGAAACTGTCCGGTTACTCGAGCAGCATCTATGCGACGGGTTCTGTCACACTCCGTTCGAGTGAAGAAGGGCTTTGTCTGTTTAGAAAGAAAACAGCTTCTACTTTTTCCGGATTTGCTGTCATCTGCAGCCGGAACGCACGACGCTGCAGGACGGATTTGTTTGTTCAAGTTTGTCTGTCTTTGTGTTAAAGCTGCCAACAGGCTCTTAAGAGTGATAATCCAAACCAAAACTGACTCAGAGAACTCACCAGAATCTGAGTTTAGCTTTAAATGCATCTTTTTATCATGCCAACTGAGGCAAACATTTAAAACAGTTCAAATTAGTCTAGATTAGTAGTTAAAATCTAACATTTTATGCGATGAATTCAGTAAAATTGACACTAAAGGCGTCACTGATTGAGCTGATTTGCTGATTTAAAGGTAAACCACAAAGAAAAAGATGAACAAAAATGAGAGAATTTACATTTTCTGTGAAAATGCAGTGTGAACACTGAGCGCTGAATGGTTGTTAAAAAAACAACAGTGTAAAGTCTGAATCAGCGTTCTCACTACATATTATAAAACAACGAATATTATAGATTACCTGGTAAAGAAAAGTCCAAAGACGGTGACTTTTGTTTTGAAATGTCCCTTTCAGAGTAAAACTCTGTTCCAGATGGAAAACGTCTAAAAGTGAGACTCAGAAATGGAGAATAATGACATTATTCATGAATATTTGATGAGAAGTAATTCTTCTCCTCTAATCTCCTTCATGATGGGGACAGGGTGTCCAGAATATGCTGTCCTCATCTGTCCACTGGATTAAAAAAAGAAAAGTTATCAAAAAATTAAAAAAGCACTAATAGTTTTTTTTTTTAATGCAGTGAAATAATCAATCACCAATTAAACTTTTCCATCAGATTGTTTCTCTGCCTACCTGCTTATTTTGGACATTTGGCAGAGTACCTGCAGGGTACTTACAGAGTACTTACAGGGTACCTGCAGGGTACTTACAGAGTACTTACAGGGTACCTGCAGGGTACTT
>NC_051439.1:20839722-20843633 GCF_001649575.2 Kryptolebias marmoratus
TACAGGGTACCTGCAGGGTACTTACAGAATACTTACAGGGTACCTGCAGGGTACTTACAGGGTACCTGCAGGGTACTTACAGAGTACTTACAGAGTACTTACATGGTACCTATAGGGTACTTACATGGTACCTATAGGGTACTTACAGGGTACTTACAGAGTACCTGCAGGGTACTTACATGGTACCTACAGGGTACTTACAGGGTACTTACAGGGTACTTACAGAGTACCTGCAGGGTACTTACATGGTACCTACATGGTACTTACAGGGTACTTACAGGGTACTTATAGTATACCTACAGGATACATACAGTGCGCTTACATGGTACCTATAGGGTACTTACAGGGTACTTACAGAGTACCTACGGGGTACTTACATGGTACCTACAGGGTACTTACAAGGTACTTACAGACTACCTGCAGGGTACTTACAGAGTACCTGCAGGGTACTTACAGGGTACTTACAGAGTACCTGCAGGGTATTTATAGGATACCTACAGGGTACTTACAGAGTACTTACAGGTTACCTACAGGGTACTTACAGAGTACTTACAGGTTACCTACAGGGTACTTACAGAGTACCTGCAGGGTACTTATAGGATACCTACAGGGTACTTACAGAGTACCTGCAGGGTACTTATAGGATACCTACAGGGTACTTACAGAGTACTTATAGTATACCTACAGGGTATTTACAAGGTACCCACAGGGTACTTATAGTATACCTACAGGATACCTACAGAGTACTTACAGGGTACTTACAGGATACCTACAGGATATCTGCAAGGTACCTGCAGGGTACTTATAGGATACCTACAGGGTACTTACAGAGTACTTACAGGATACCTACAGGGTACTTACAGAGTACCTGCAGGGTACTTATAGGATACCTACAGGGTACTTACAGAGTACTTATAGGATACCTACAGGGTACTTACAGAGTACCTGCAGGGTACTTATAGGATACCTACAGGGTACTTACAGGGTACTTACAGGGTACTGGGCTGTATTATGTATCGCTTCCTGAGTTTATCATGAGTCAAACCCGATTATTCGTCTCTGAAATGATTTTCTGTTGAGCTGTAACGAGTTGAAAGTTCTCAGTCCTACGACTCAAACTCGGACTCGATCCTGATCTGAGAACTGCGGCACATTCCCCAAACCAGATGCTCTCCAGCTTCTTTGAGCCTCACAGGATCAGGTTGATGAAAACAGAAGCACCCCGGTGGAGATGAACACCATCTGTCACAGAATGGATGGACTCGCATTCAGTTCCAGAAAAACTGGGCAGCTTGGAGCAAAAACTCAAAAAGGACTCCACAGAGCGCTCAGCGGATGGAAATACACACTAATTTATGAACCTTCCACAATTTTATAAATGTTAAAAGCTGATCTCACTGAGAAAATCTGAGCTAGAGATAGATATTATGCAAGAAAATAATCCAGACAATCAAATTAGTCGCAGTACAAATTCAACACATTTGTAGTGCGACTATTTTTTTTAATATTTATATGTAATTATGTTTTTTGCTCACAAAATCTGTTGAGTTGAAGCCACAAAGGACGAGCTCCCCCTAGTGGCTGGCTGCAGGACTGTAAATGGGACATTTGTCTGAATAAAAAAATAAAAATCCACTTTACGTGCTCTTTTACTGCTGTTTATTTTTTGTTGATTCCTGCACTGCAGTTCTTACATTTCTGCTGTATGTTCACATATGAATTTTCAAATTTATTTAAATTCATTTAGTTATTTAAAAACACAGCTCCACATTCCTAGTGCAGACTTCAACAATGGCAGCACCCAAAAAACTGACTGGCTTCAGTTTTGGTCAGTGGAAGTTAATGGTGGTCATTTTGTCCGTTTTTATTTAAGTCAACGTCCTGATCGTCGGCAGTTCGAACCCCTTCAGCCCGGATCACCTTGCTTCTCTTGAACACCTTGAGCCACATTCATTCAGACCAAATGATTTTTTCAGTGTTTTTGTTTGGACAGCCATGTGCCTGTTTATCTTGGCCACGGTGATGCCTGAGCAGAACTTCCCTGCTGAACAGAAGGAGGCGATCTGTTGATAATCAGATAGGATTTCATATTTCTGGGGGTTCATCACGATCAGGACTGTCTGGCTTTGGCTCATGGGTCTCATCCATCAGCAGCTGGTTTTTATGGATGCCAGGCTCTGGTGCAGTCTGACTCTTCATACCTGAGACTGTGACGGATACTCGTTCTTTCTCTGTGGTGCAGATCTTCGCTCATGTAGCCATGGAGCACCATCTTTATGTGATGCCTCCTCCTCCAGCACTGTGTACCTCAAACCCTGGATGGACCTGGTCTCATGTTGATCCGACCATGCTACGGATGATGTGCTGGAGAACTTTATACTTAGTGTGAATGCTGATTATGCATCCAGACAATTGTTCTCCTGGGGCTTATTTGTATGCTGTTTGCAATCTAACTGCTTCTGCTTTGGGCTGTCATCCAGTCGAAGAAGTATTATAATTTTTGTTTTTTGTGACTTTTATACTTTTCAAAGCATTTAACTTTATCTACAAAGATTTTCCCCAAAGAAATACTTCATCATGCTCTTTCTGGCTTTGTTTTATTATGCTACTTCTTATTTTTAGCTACTTTTAGCTTGTCTTTTTCTGCTTCTTGTTAGTGTTTTACTATATTTAGCCTTTACTGTGTATTAAGATGTGTTTACCTCTTTGCCAGTGTTCAGCTTTAACAACTCATTCAGCACTCAGCGTTCACTCTGCCTTTCCTGTGAAAACGTCGTTCCTCTTGTTCTCCTACCTTCTGCTTCTCTTCGGGCAGGTAGCCAGAGCTGTGAGATGATGTTAGGCAGTTTCAGGAACCTCGTGTTGTTTTGTGGACAGCTGGCTGATTTGTCTCTGCGCTGCCTTCATCGTCGCCTCCAGCCTCCTCCTCCTTCGTGGGGAACAAAGCTCCTTTCAGGCATTTGGTCTTCATTGTACAACCAAACATCTCAAGGCTCGTTGGTCCTGTGGTGATTAGCAGCTTATTGGTCTCTGTGATAGTGCCTTGTTCACATCTTCACAAGCTTTAGAAAGTGATTAAAAAATAAAGCCCTGTAGGATTTATTGCGGTGTTTATTTCTTCATTTCTCATATTCATAACACAATAACCACTCCGTACTGATAACGAGCTCAGGTTTCTCATTAAATCTAATCACTTCTGTAAACATTTCCCTGAAACAGGAGCATCTCTTGAGACTTGGGTTTGTTAAATATTAAGCTGTTCAAAACAAACTTTCCTTTGGAAGCTGTGGAGAGAGATGTTTGGGTTTAGTGAGCCATCTTGTGGTCCGACATGAAACAAACTAACAACAAGAAAACCCCCACTGAAGTCATATCATGAACCATCAACTGTTGGAGTCTGTTAGCAAAATATTTCACGAGTCACTGGATGGCTTTTAATGAAACTTTGGGAAAGTTATAATTATCTCTCCAGCGTGTCTTCCTTGGGGTCCTTAGGGAGTCGTTCAGACTACCTTGGAAAAGAAATGAAATAAAAATAAATAAAGATGCCCGAACCACTTCATCTATCTCCTCTCTTTTTTTTTTTTTTTTTTTTTTTTTGGCCTCCCTTCTCCCCTTACAGCCATCCTCTCCACACCATTATTGAAAACTATTTATTCTAGTGATTATCAAGTGGAGTGTTTATTATATACATATATATATATATATATACATATATATATATACATATATTTTATTTTATTTTTTTTTATTATAATATAGAAAGAAAGAAAAGAGAAAGAAAGACTACAAAATATAAGATGTATCCACAAAGAGAGCATACGGCAACACGGCAAGCACCTGACCACTGTCTGTTCCCCTGCAAAGAACATGACAAAGCACAGCATACACATGAATATACCTTCACATAT
>NC_051439.1:20844053-20848425 GCF_001649575.2 Kryptolebias marmoratus
AGGCCCACCAGGACCAGAGGACCCGAGCCCCACCGCGCAGGCACCAGGCCGAGCCGACACACACCGAGCGCCCAGCCCCCGACAGCGAGGGCCCCACCCGCCCCGGCAGGAGGCCGCGCAACAGGGGCGCGACGCCAGGTACCCCCATCTATCTCCTCTCAATGTGGAGGAGCAGCTCTACTCTGAATTCCTCCTGGATAAGCGAATGCGGGAGCCCAGCTACCCTGCAGAGAAAACTTATTTTGACCGGCTGTACCCGCAGTCTCCTTCTTTTGGTGACTACCCAGAGTTCACGACCATAGATGAGGGTAGGAACGTAGACTGACAGGTAAACAAAGAGTCTCGCATTGCAGCTCAGATCCTTCTTCACTACAATGGACCTGCACAGAGCAATACTGCAAAAGCTGCACTGATCCGCCTGATCTCTATTCTATTTATTTCAATTTAAACTCCTCCACTTGAGGCAGCACCTCATTCCAAACCCAGAGAGACCAGTCTGCCCTTTTCAGGCTGAGGGCCATGGCCTCAGATTTGCAGGCACTGATTCTCATCCTACCCGCTGCGAACCCCTCCAGTGAGAGCAGCACAATGACACCAATAGGACCACATCATCTGCAAATAACAGAGATAGAATCCAGAGGCCACCGAACCGGACCCGGACAGAATCAGTGACAACAGGCAGCATGACTCCCCTATAACTGGAACCCACCTCTTCTTCAAAAGGGGAACCACCATCTCAGTCTGCCAATCCAGCAGCTCCGTCCCTGATGTCCACCGGATGCTGCAAAGACGTGTCAAGGTCTTTCTGACAGGTTCTTCTGCCAGGCATTCCCAGCAAACCCTCACAGCACATTTAGGTCTGTCTGGCATCTTCCCCTCCATCTGATCTTGGTGATTTTCTTACCTAAAGATGTGCTTCCGGTGATTACTTCCAGAAAGTTTCATTAATATCCATCCAGTCCTTCATGAGGTATTTTGCTAACAGATAAGACACATGGACTCGCATTACGCAGACATGGGCCAAAACACCATCATCCATATCTCATTTTAGGTGGCGGGAGATAAATAGAAAAACCAACTGAAATATTTCAAAAATATTAGATTGCTGTAGGAAACCTGATCCGCCGCTAGATGGCAGCAACACGTTGATTGCACGTGCTGTGAAAGTTCGTGCGTTTTATGATTATCATTATTTTTTACCTGTTTTAAAGATTTAATTCTGCCACAGAAAGGATTAAATTCATGTGCACGTTTTGTCAGAACAGAAAAGTAACAAAACAAAGCAAACTGTTTTCCACCCAAACCGATTAAATGCTGTTTTATTATTGTTGACATCTACTAAGTCACATTTTTAATGCTTTACAGTTTACATCAAAGGGCAAAAAACTAGCTGTGTCACAAATAAACCACTGAGAAACAAATGAGGACATAATTGTTTTGAGGGACTTTAATTTTACAGACATAAAGAGGTTAACATTATTTTTTCTGGAAACCTGTTTTTTGCCCATAGCATCTTTCTATTAGCAGAATATTTCAAGGAATGGTGGACCTTTTCATGTTGTTTGTCTTGTGAGTGGAAACATGGTGGGATAAGAACTCTTTTTGCACGTGGAAGATGATTCTCCAGGTGCTCAGCCTTTCTGCTGCATGTTTAAGGTGTGACTCCATCGATACATCTAACTCTGTTTTGGGATCAGTTCGGATGCTACCGAGCCATCATGCTGAGGAGAAATAATTAGGGTGATTGTGCATCTAAAATGTAATCAAGCAGTCATTAAATCTGAGGCACGCAGCCTCCTTTTGTTGATAAATATGTCTCGGCGAAATGTTTTGTGGGTCAGATTAGGCTGCAAAAAGCAACAAAGGAAGAACAGATTGCAAATGAACCTGCAGCTGAAACTATAATCAGGCTAAATGTGGTCTAAAGAGAAACTCCAGATTCTTTCTGCACCAAAGTTTGATGTGTCTCAGACTGCATGAGGTTTCAACAGGCCTGTAAACCCACCAGGTGGCGACGGTGAACGGTTTAACCTGAAGTTAGAAAATCAAACATGCAAATCATCTGAAGCTTCATCAGGAGCTCACTGATTGACCCTGAGACAGGCATGAGTTTGTTGTTCTGGGGAGGTTTCACTTTTAGATTATTAATTATTTATAGGTTTTTTATTAGTCTCCATCACAGCAAGACTTGTAAAAACTCCCAGATTAAATGTATTGAAATCCCAACTGGTCCCAACATAATCCTCAAAAAAACAGCTTCAGTTTAACAAACTAACATGTTTCTTTTCTTAGTGGAAAATAAGAAAATAATCTCACAACTGCACACGTTTTCTGTAAAAAAAATGACTGAATCTGAAACTGAGCTGTGGGTTCAAATAAAGAGGAGAGAAGCTAAAATGGGCATAAAAAAAGAAAGAGAACAGATGGGGAAAATGTTCGAAAATGAAGTTCAAATTGCATAATTCAAAATGCACAAAAGTTATAAACACAAGATGCAGATTTTGATATATGAATGGTTAAAAGAGTAGAAAGCATGCAGAAGCAGGTAAACAGTAAAAAAGAAACTCTAAAGAAGAAAACAATAAGATCATCTTAAGCCCATTTAATATGTAAAAAACAGAATTAGACATAATTACGTGACAAAATACACCAGAAACAGCCACCTTCAGCTAATTCCCCCCCACCCACAGCGTCCAGTCGGTTTCTAACTGGATGTTTCAGGTTTTATTACCAGGAGTTCCCACAGTTTGTTTTACAGACGGAGAGAGGAGGATGAAGAGCTGACGAGGCAGATGGAGGGAACGCAGGAGCAGACGGAGGAGTGGGACGATGGTGCTGTCATGTGAGGGACACCTCGGGGTGATGTGGATAAAGAGGAGAGAGAACTCACTCCGTGCCATAAAATCAAAAGTCTAAACACCAAAGAGTTGTTTCTCTCAGACATGAATTCAAATAAATTTATAAAAAGCCTCTATTTGATGGATTTTTCTTCATTTTCTTCTCACTGGACATCTTGCTCAGTCAGGACCAGATGATCCGAGTTCTGTTCTGTGCAACATCACATTGCATGTTGCATGAAATGCAGCAGACATGCATTCCTTTAAGGAATGCTAGGCCTTTAAGAACACATTGTCTATGTTTTGGTCGTGAAATCACTGCGTCTCTTTGGTCAGTGTTGAACTTTTACAACATTTCTTCCTAAAAATAGGAATCAGTGTTTCTAAGAACCGTTTGTGTAATAATCTTTAATTAATCTCTGCTTCGACATGTTGTAATCTGAGTCGAAATGATGTGAAACCAGTCAGAAAAGTCTGATTAAGAACATCATTTATGGCATGTTGTTAAAAACTCAAAGAGAGAAACTCTAATTTAACCACACACCTCTGTGTGTCAGGATTTGTAAGCAAAACATCTCATGAAGCAGAAACCAGATTTTAATGAACTTTCAGGAAGTCATCAATGGATGAACATCTAGAAATGATAAAGTTTTGGAGTCAGCCCAGTCCAAGATGGCCACCATGAATGACCAACCCGATGAAAGGTGTTTCTGATCTTGAAGTCTGGGGAGAAAAATACAAACTCAGGATGTGATGCGAGCTGGACGGGAGCTGGATCTGGGAAAAGGTCAGGGGTCATGAGAGCAGAAACAGACAGAAGTTGTGAATATTCCTCCTCACAATGAAGCTCTGATGGGACCCGTCTCCCGTCACGTGACGCGTCATTAACGCTTATTTCTAACAGGTGAGGAAGTTGCGCCGCAGCCCGTCACGCGGACAGGAAAAGTGCGCAGCTCCTCGGACGTGCTCGCGCGGCGCCGCCCCCTTCCCTCCCTATACTCCCCCCTCTCTTCCTCCTCCCTTCTTGCTCTGTTTTCCCCAAAGGTGACCGGAAAGGCGCGCTCGTCATTCTCCGTCTCCAAGTTTGAGGCTGACGGCCGGATGGAGCCGCCTCGTGCCCGGCGCGCGGCTCCCTGCTCCAACCATCGCTCTGCAGGTGATTCTGTCACTCTTATCTGAATCCCCCCCACACACCCACACACCACCACCACCCACCCACCCAAACTCGTCTCGCCACTAACTCTCGGAGGCTGGTTGAAGGAAAAGGACGCGCATGCGTTGCTTTTTTGGAATAACGATTCTGCAGCCGAAGTTGCAGCCGTGAGGAGCTCGCGTGGCAGGAAAGGCAGAGAGTTGGGCAGCGATGTGGATTACCACGCTGGACCGGGGGTGCTGCTGGTTCTGCAGCTGGTCTCTGCTGGTCTCTGTGGTCTGCGGCGCGCAAAGGTGAGAGCTGAGCTGTCTTATTCCAGCCGGGCCCGAGCGCTTCTTACGTTTCTACATTTCTGACCTGGAAATCTCTTCTCTGCTTCCCC
>NC_051439.1:20848432-20909228 GCF_001649575.2 Kryptolebias marmoratus
CCCCCCCCCCCCCCCTTTTTTTTTAGCGCAAACGAACCCAGTAACATGTCATATGTGAAAGCCACCGTGGACAAGTTGCTGAAGGGTTATGACATCCGTCTGCGGCCTGATTTCGGAGGTAAAGCGGCTTCCATGTGCGGCGCTCAGCGGGCTGCCGGTGCTGCTTACTAACAGTCTGATCTGTCCGCAGGCGCCCCCGTGGACGTGGGCATGCGCATAGACATAGCCAGCATCGACATGGTGTCTGAAGTCAACATGGTAAGTTGGATTCTTTCCTCTGCGGGGCGACGTGGCAAAACCGTGCACGTGTTTGTTCCAACATAAACACGCAGAAAGGAGGGTTAGTTTGGTGCATCGGTGCTCTTAAAGCAAACAAACAAACATTCTCCTCCTCCTCCTCCTCTCGGCCTCCTTTCAGCACCACGGACAGATCCGCAATGTGTCAAACCCAATCCGCGCGCGTCAGGTTCCGTCCCGCGGTGTCACAATTGGCCGTATGGCAAGCCAAAAGGGCCACAATTCATCAATTTTCCAACCGGTCCGATTTAAAAAACCAATGTAAAAAAACAAAAACAAATCAAAGTTTAATAAGTCACCTGAACACAAGCACCTCCTTCTGAGCAGAAAAAACACGTTTTTTTTTGCCTGCTCTTTACACCACACAGCTGCAGTTTTCTTTAATATTAATAAACAAAAAATATATAATTGTACTTATTATGATAAAGCAGATAAATAAGTAGTTAGAATGCATCATCAAAGTCAATTAAATCTAATCAAATTAAATTATAAAGTCATAAATTGTGTTCATAAAGTGAATCAGGGCCAAAAATCTATAAATGACATTTTTTTAATGACAAATTACACAAAGCTGCCTAAACAAACAGAGCTGTGCAATGGAGGTTTGTTTATTATGGCAGGAAAAAAACAACATCCAATCACCAGTAAAAAAAAAATATATATATATATATGAGTGTGTAAAGTATGGCAGGATTGTTGCCATGTTTTATGGCGCCCTAACTTATAAAATGGCAATTTCTACATCACTTTTCCATCAGATGAGTTGTAAAAGTGGTGAATTGTGGCCCCTTTGGCTTGCCATATCAGAGACAGAATTAATGAGGAGAAGGAGGAGGAGGAGGAGGAGGAGGAGGAGGAGGAAGGTGGGTGCTTAGTGATTCCACCCACGATCTGCGGCCTCAGCACACATGGGGACAGAGAAGGTGATAAAAGGAGGAGGTATTCACGCACCGTGGAGCCTGTCTGTGTGTCTCCGGCCTGTTGTTTTTAGCCTCGGTGCAGTAATTATTACATAACGGCTGTCAGAGCGGGGAGGCTGCGTGTCTGTCCCTCTGTCTGCCTGCAGAATCTGATCTGACCACTTCATGCAGAGCGCGATGATGCGCGCAGAGGAGGAGAGTCTGACAGAGACATTTACCCACACGGCCTGCAGAAACTCACACTGACAGCTGCGTGTGTGACTGAATGAAGATATGAAGCTGCAGAGAAACAGCTCACTCACACACAGACACACTCACAGATGCAGGGTGAAATAAGGGTGATTGGAACAAACGCTTGGCTGTATTTTCTCGCTTCAGTGAGCAGATTTTAAAACTTATTTCCTGCAGAGCCCCTGTTTAAATGACAGCCATTATCATTAATGTAACCTGCTGGTTTAAATAGCTGCTGGAAAGAGTTAATAAATTTTAGGAGATAAGGAAAATATAAAGGTTTTATTCTAAAGCCATAAATGTAATATCTGAGCTGCAGCTCTTTGATAATGAACCTAATGTACAACTGTAACAAAATAAGTAGAACAAACATTTATATCAAGCATGTATTATACGGCTTTTATTAGTTTTATTCAGTCCAGAGCTGCAATTTCAGGTATTCTCAGTTTAAAAAAGTAAAACATCCAAAAGTTAGAATCAACTCCAGAAGTTAATCGGTTGTAGATGAACAACAAATCCATTTAACGGTTCATGAGATATTTTTTTTAATGTTTTGCTAACAGAAAAACAGGGCTGACTGGAACAATTGTTGCCAAAGTTTTAAACAAAGACATTATCAACATGTGGAGCTCAGAGGATGTCCTGGGGACGCCGCTCAGCTACCACCCCAACAAACTTTAGTTCATCATCTATAAATCCTACTGAGTTAAAGCCATGTTTGTGTTTGTTGTTGTGACCATTTGATTTGCATTTTGTGCTCTGATGCTTCAGCTGGTTCTTCTTCTTTGAGAAAGTGGAATTGTGGGTAATGTAGTAGTTTTAGCTCACATGATGCAGTTGAGGAATGTGTCTAGAATAGTGTAGTTTTATTAAATTTAATCAGCCAATGAGGGTTCAGAAGTTTCAGAGTAACTGTTATCTTGTTGTTTGTTGTGTTCAGTGTCTCAGGTGTGCACCGGGACACTTCTGCTCGTCAGTGTGAGTTTAATGTGACGAATATTATTATTATTATTATTATTGATGGTTCCACACTTTTAGGCAGTAGGTGGATGAAATGCGGCAGCGGCTTATGGTGGACCTTCACAGCCTCGTCACAGCAGCTGAAGTTTGGTTTGGAGGCAACTGTCACAGTTTCTGTGGTGACGGCTTTGTTTGGTTTACCTGTCGTATGTTTGGGTTTATCGTAAACTCACTCAGTAAAAGAGAAAAGACTGATTTATTCTTTCTTCTTCTTTATCTGTACACTTAAGAAACTTTTAAACAAAAAATAATGGTGAATAGAGAGACTGTAAAGATGGGAGTGATATTTGTCCATTTGAGGCTCCAGTACAAACACCTGTTGATTTGCAGCAGTTTACGAAAGCAATAAAACCAACATAAAGGCTCCCAAAATAGGAGAAAACTCCCTTATTTCTTTCACAACTTAGAGCTTCAGGTATATTTATAATCCACAACTAATTAGTTATCAGATATTTTAACATATAGTGAAAAAGCAGCTCACTGAACGAGTTAAATAAGCAGACATGTTGACTCCAGTTAGTTAACGGCAAAATTTTAAACTAAATTCTAGTGCAATCTGTAAGAGCTCAGAATATGTGTTGGGAATAAGTCTCAGCTACTACCAAACCAAGTTGTAGGTCAGTATTTGTAAAACTGACTGAGTTACATAATTTTTGTGTTTATTATAGTCAGTCGGATGTTACAGCCATCTTGAATGGATTGATTGTACATCCAATGATTACTTTCTGCAGGTTTCACAAAAACATTAATTGGTTCATGAGATATTTTGCTAACAGACACATGCAAAGACAACAGACAGTTTATCTCCCCGTCACATTTTCTTTGTGCGCCGGCGTTTTGCCCGACTGCTGCTGATGGAGACGAACAGACACAGAGTGAATCACTATCAGCCGTCATTCTGACAGGATTCTGCTTCCTGCCGCCCGTCTGGAAGTCCATCACATCTCCAGCTACATTTTCAGCACAACAACAACATTTTCACGTTTTGTTACGGGAGTTTCAGTAAAATCAGGGAATCCGGACGAAAACGGCAACAGAAAGGTTAAGGAAGGTGTTAAATATGTGACTTTGTTCCGCCTCAATGAACAGAATCTACGATGATAAAAATAAGAATCAAAATAAATGTATTCGTCCTCTGACTGCCCGCCAACTTATGTGTAATAATCCTGCAACAAAACATTTCAGCTCTCACTTCGTCAGACAAGAAAACAATTTTACTATGGGTTCATTTTTATTTTTATCTTTACTTCTATTTAACCAGGAAAGGAAAGAAACCATCATCCAAGGAGTTGTGGTAAAAACGGCAGCACAGAGTCGTATAAAAGTTTTACTACCAGATAAAAATAAAACACCATCTCGTCCTGAAAATGTAAGGTGGCAATGATTTTGCTCGAGTCTGTTTGTGCTTGTTTGTCTCTCTGTCAGCAAAATGTTTCAAATATTTTATTGAAATGCTCAAAAAGCAATCAGTGGATGTACGTCTACAGCTGGTTGACATTAGCAACACAAACATGGCTGTAACTCGGCCATTTTTACAGATTTTGAGCTGAAAAATGGAGTGGTAGTAGCTGAAAGTCGTTCCCAAGATCTCACGATGCTGCATAATGCTACTTTTAGCAGATGACCTTGGTGTTAATGTCTGGCATGAAAGGAAGGGTGATATGCATTCCTCCAAGGAATGCCGCACATTAATCAGATTCTTTCTGACATTTCACACGAGTCACAGTTGAAGTAAACGGTCGTAGTGATTCTCTGTAAGTCCAGATTCCCATGATCCATCAGGCTGAGCAGCACTTTGAAGGAATGCTGGAAGTGCCGCCGGCTGCTCTGAGAGCTGCTGAGAGGCTCCGAGGTCTGAAGAGTCCTGGATCCACGGCGGACGGGTCCTCGCGCTGCACTCGTGTGGGTTTTTAACGCCGTTTAAATTCACGTTCACGCCCACAGATCTGTGATTTCTCACTAGTTTCTGCGTGTCTAACACGGCTGCTGTGAGGCTGAACAATCTGAAACTGATGTGTTTATATTCAGATCAAAACGGCTGGGTTAAATCCTGTCATTTTATTCTTCGCACATTTCCGTTTAAACCTTCTGCATCGTGTAAAAATAATCTCCTTTTGTTAAACTGTACTTTTGAACAGCTGTGACATTTTTCCTGCTTGTCTCTGAAATGTTTGGTCTGCTTTTAGTGTGACAAAAAAATCCAATTTGTAGAAGAATGAACACAGTCAGATAATATATTTTAATCACAGCTTCATCCTCATAATTTAAAACGTGCAGTTTGCTGTCATATTTGATATTTTTGCAGTTTTTGGAGAATTTAACTTGATTTTATCAACTACACTAAAGCTATCTTGTCTCTGTTTTTTACAAATCCAGATCTGGACTTGTTTTCTGTGAAAATAATGTACAAGTAAAATAACTTTTGTTATTTTTTTCACGCTTCATTCCTGTCTCCTCAGCCACAGATCACCTCTCTTCTGACAGGATGAACCCCAACCCCTGAAATTACTTCTCACATCTTTCTGTAGAGGATTTTTTATTTCCTCCTTCAAAATCCCACAATATCCTTCTGTAATATTCATGCTTTTTAAAGGAATACACAGTAAAACGTCAGTTAATGAGCTTTTGTCATTTTGGATCAAAAACTACACACATAAACTACAAAATAATGGGGATCAATGGGGTTTTGGTGAAACAGGTGAGCAAACCCAGCCCTCTTTGGGGCTTTACAGCTCAGACAGACTTCACAGCAGAAACATCATTCAAAGTTTAAACGGATCACAAACAGTTGGAGTTTACCCGTCTGAACTGGCATTTTGTTATCTTTTACGGTTTTTACACAAATACAGTTTATGTTTATGATTTCTATACAGAATCTAAAATTTGCTGATCATTTGCAAACAAGCTTTCCTTACTTCCACCAACTCTTTTTGATACATATACAAATTATACGTCAAACCTTTTGCTCAGTGTGTCTATCACTGCTTTAAGATTTACAGTTTTCATTCATATGTAGCATATTTTCACATTTTTAGCAACTTTTGATGCCGTATTTTAAATGGTTGACTGTTTGGAGCGCACGCATTTAGTCAACTTTCTTTGTCAAATGTTGCTGCAGATTATTTAGCAGTTTGTGGTGATTGAATCTTTGCTTTCTTTCGAGTTATCAGTTCTTTTGGAAGTGCTGCATCAGATCTGTTTAGCGATCAGACTGACCGGGTCGTGCCGTGTTTTGTCAGTAGAGGGAGAAGTTAAAATGTCAGTGTTTTGATTTTTTCTGCTTTTTCACCAGGTTCTTCCGATAACGCAAATATTCCTTTCATTCACTTTGTTTTGTTGCTGCTAATTTTGTAATTTAGGATTTTTAATTTCTATTGTGTCAGAATGACCTTATCAGCCACTATAAAAGTTTCCCTCTTGTCTCAGTTTCCTATGTTGGTACCTGAGTAAAAGATTTGTTTTGTTGCCCTCTCTTATTGGCTCAAAGTGCAGATATATCTCAAATCTTTTGTCTCTCTTGCTGGTTGACGTGGTCCCACACGGCACCCTTTAAAGATTTTTCAGAGTTTTTTAGTTTGAGATAATCACTGTCTTATAAAAAACAGATTAAGGGTTAAAAACATAATTCTCATTTATGAGACTAAGGCAATAATTATGTGTCCGTCAAAGGGAATAAATTAGAAATCATTCTAGGCACTGATTGCAGTGATCAGACTTTGTTTTGACTGACCGCTGAAACGGGTTTACATGAGGGCAGAGGACAAAGCAGCTCAGCCTGAGTTCCCCGAGGACAAGTCTCATGTCAGTCTGAGACAAATCAAACAAGCCTGTCCCTGACGCTGACGTGACTCCGGTGGACAGGGTCTGTACGCTCGTGATGCTCGAGTGAACGTGGCAGTTAGTGAACAGATTACAGGACGGCTCTCGGATCATTGTCAGGTCTCGGCTGGTCTCGGTCAGCAGACATGGTGAGCTGTCAGAACCGGGCAGTGGAGACAACGGTGATGCTGCGTGGAGGTTAGTCCCAGCCTGAAAACTGGGCCAAATATCCTCCGGAACCATGTGAGACACTGATAAGGTCATACACAAGATGATTACTGAGAGTTCGTGCTGCTGGACTCAGTTTTTAACACACTGACAGTGAAATATGTCACATATATGTCATATCTGAGGTCATTTTAAGACTTAAAGGGCCAGAAAACCATAATTATACAGAGATTTTCTTTTAGGTCCTTGAATAAATCATGTAAACTTAAAGCATTCGGGATGTTAAAATTGCTCTTTGGCTGCTTCCATCCTATGTTGACATGTTTCACACATCCTCTCCGTTCTTGGCACCAATGTCTCACTCAGGTGACTCTCTGAGACATTTAGTGATGAACCTCGCATCTAATTTCTCACCGTTATCACCTTGAAAGGCATGCCGGTGTAACACTGTGAGGAGCACGGTTGTTAATCAGTTCAAAGCCTTAAATGCTTCATGTCTTGTGGTTTTAAAAACACGCTTTGTAACGGCTTGAAAGGTAGCAGGGTATATGCATTCCTTTAAAGTATGCTAGGCCTTATCTGGCCTTTTTCTTTACCCTGTTTGCAGTTTCATTTAAACACCGAGGATCGTTTTGTTGCTGTTGATTTAAAAGATTTCCTCTGAGGGCAGTTACAGCGGTTCGGTCCGCCTCAGAGTTTTATTTGAGCACTTCTGTGTGGCTTGATGACAGAAAACATCATCCAAGATGCTCTGCTTATAAAAAGGAATCGATGCAATCGGCACACAAGCAACGAGGAGCTCGTCAGCTGATGAAAATGTACATATTAAGTCTCATCAGCATCTGCTTGTGGCTTTAATGCAGCCCACTCATATGTGCGCTAACAACGTTTGAGTTGTGATTATTTCTCTAATTTTTTTTCCAAAGGCGACCTGCTGGGGATGCGTTCGTGCAGAGTCATGTGTTATCAGAGTGCGTCCGCCCGGTGGCTGCTATCGATCCGGCGCCGCCTCGGGAACAGGATTTATGAGGAGCTGTGCAGACCGCTCTTCATCTCCTCACCCAGAAGGCGTCAGGGTGTCAGGATGAGCCTCGCTCATTCAGAGCAGGAGGAGCGGGGTCAGCGGGGTTCACACACCTGACTCCAGATCAGTGAATACAGGCCTTTGATTGGATCCATTTCACTGAAAACTAACTCATTAACTGGAACAATCCTGCAAATAAAACTGAAATGTAGCGATGACCTGCTGATCACATTTTGGCAAATAGTTTGTAGATGATTATTAACTAGGAAAGCTTGTATTTTCTGAAAAATGCAGAATACAAGCTGAGAAGGGAACGACTGAAGAGATTTATTAAAGAAGCTGAAACTGAGTTGGTAAAGTTAAAACAATAAGAAAAGTAAAAGCTTAAACCAGCAACAAGATTTTCCCTGAACTGACCATTTTAATAGAATATAAGAAGCTTAAAATATTAACCCTTATAGCATCTGAGATGAAGTATAATGAAATCAATGAATCACATCTTTATTTAATTTATTAAACCTTGTGAACATCTTTATTAATTCACTTCAAATGTCAAACTGAGATATGCTAAAAACCAGAAAACGTAGAGCAGTTAAATATTAAAGTGCTCCCAAATAAAAAAGAATGAAGTGAGAAACAGTTTCAGGAAGATAATCAATCGAAATAATGTTTTTTTTTCCTACATGCTTTAAAATTTAACAGTAATTATTGTTTTATCAAAGCACCTGCCATTTGTAGCGTCTTGGTTTCTGAGCTACTACAGCAATATTAAACGCTGAGCAAACAAAAAAACCTGCAATTTATCTGAATCTTTAGTTATAAAGAAGCTGAGGAGGTGGAAAAGAAGCACAAACACGACCTCACTGGTTTCAGTCATCAGGCAGAAAGGCCCTTTATTTTGATAAATACAGTATGCAGCAGCAACACCTTCTGTGCATTAAAAACAATCTAAATCAGCTTTTTAAAGTACCTTGGGAAAAGTGTCAGGCCAGAAATACATAATTGTTATTAAAGCTAAAGGCTTTTATCTGAACCACAGCTTTTAGTTGCTCGCAGCCTCATGATTGACTGCTGCACAGCTGGCTGACCTCCGTCCTCTCAAGTCCAGCCCGCTCTTCATCTCTCAGATCAGAAATGCCATTTCTGAGCACGTGATCAGATGGAGCCCCATTAACCTCATATTTAATGTCTCCGTCTGTCTGTGCCGGCTGGAAAGCAGAAATCGGAGCCGTTAACTCGCTCAGACAAAGCTGCGTTTCGCCCAGATGGACGCCGAATGCAGCTGCTGCAAACAACCAGAAATGTTACCGAAACAAAGCTTTCCTCTTTGTTTTTTAACAGCTTCAGTCCGGTTCTCATGCGACAGTAACACCTCTACAAACCATGAAACTGACGCTACTGAAAGCACATCAATTTCCTTGGTAACTGCTTATGTTTCAGTTCTTCGGTGTAGCTTTCCCGTTTCTCACATTCAATCTGTTTCATGTTTTCTGTTCAGTGTTATTGTTACTTCACTTATAGTTAGGATTAAGCTTGAGTTTTCATTATAGGGTTTGTTTTCAGCTCCATTCCCACCTAAGGTGACAGATTTTCTGCTCCTGTTAGACCCATCTTACGCCTGATTATGTTTGTTTAGTTATTAAACATTTTGGAGTCCTGAACCTGGCTACATTTTGGTTTGCATTCAGGTCCTTTCAACCACCAATTTGCAACCCAATTAGATGATTTTAATGTTTTTAAATTCAGTTTTCCGCTCAGAACCAAAGTGTTAATCTTTGTTTTCACCACTTTGCTCTGAAGGAACTAGTCTTTAGACTCATTGTACATTATAGGTTAACTAAGTCAACACAGCAGCCTTCTGAAATATCTAATTGTTGCAATTTTTAATCCAACCAATAAACAGCAGATAGTAATAATAATCTGATCTCTCAGGAAGTCATTAAACACCCAGAGAAAGGCTTCTCTCTACAGCAGATTACATCTGAGGGGTCAGCTAGGATCATGCTGAAAGAAACAACGCACTGAATGTTTTTACCTCAACAACGTCAGGACAAAGTGTCTTTAAACAGAAATTTACGTTTAATTTAAGTGTTTCGAACCAGTCACCAAACCCTCCGCCCAGCAGCTCAATCAGTCTGTTGCCTCAAATGAAACCGACTTTCTTTTTGCTTCATGTTGAGAATAATCTACCTTGTTCTTGATTTGTTACTTTCTACCTGCAAGAGAGAGAGAGCGAGAGAGAGAGCTGGGTTGGCATGGAAACAAGAGGAAGGATGCTGGTTGGTTTGGCAACAGCAAGAGGCCTGATTGTTGGCAGACAGCAGATAATCAACATCTATATTCTCATTGATCAGAATGTCATTGATGATTTTTACCGCCGTTAGGGTATCTCTGGAATCGTGTCAACCATAACAGAGGAGGTTGGGTTGACTTAATAAGAGCATTTAAATCAGGTTCATGTCTGGGCTGACCTTGATTCTTCTCTTTTCCGGCCGTTCTGTTATAGATTTGTTGTGATGTTCGGGGTCGCTGTCCTGCTGCATCACGATGGAGTCACGTTTGACTCTTCGAGGAGTTTGTGGTTGACTCAGTGACTGCAAGAGTCCCAGATGCTGTGGCTGCAAAACAAAACAAAAGTCACCCATGGAATAAAATGTTTGGTTAAAAAATATCAGCACAAATCTCCTCTTTGGTCTCATCTGTCCAAACGACATTGTTCCAGAGGTCTTCTTGTAGTTTGTAGTTTGCTGCCGTGTTGTTTTTAAAAGGAAGATGCTTTTTCCTGCACTTTTCCCAAATAAGCCATGGTTGTCTTTTTCTAATTATTAGAGCCATATTTTGGGGTTTGTGTTTATCTTTATTTTTGGTGTCACTGTGGGTGGCATCATGTGGGGTTAAATGGAGCCACAGGTAACCTGTCAGCAGGTGTCACAGTTTTTTGTTTTGTTTTGTCGTCGTCGTATTTCTTGTCTTAGTGTTTTTCTGATTATTGCGTTGCGTCAGTTTGTGAGCTGTTTCTTGGATTGACCTAACCTAACAGTCAAAATTGTAAGTGTGCAGCTTAAAGGATGACATCTTGTTTGAGAGCGCAAAATCAATAAATGCTCTGTAATAATAAGAACCTCAAGTGTTCATTCAATGGATCCAGACGGACGACGCGTCAAATAAGTGTCAGTCAGCAGCCCCTCAGTGGCTTAGGTTCGTTTTTTTTGTTTGTTTGTTTGTTTGTTTTATTAAGAACAAGTCACTGCACTAATTGTCCTGTCATGAACTTCACCCTTTTACCTGCAAACTGAGGCCTGAAGACTCTGAGACGGAGCTCTTAGGCTGTTTTTTCCGTGCATTACGTGGTCTGACCTTTGGGGTAAATTTCCTGGGGATGTCCCTTCCTGAAAAGACTGGCAACTGTCTTTTGGATAATGTTTCTCTTTGTAGAAGGATGGACTCCAAACAATTTGCAGCAGCAGTCGATTCTGTAAGATAACTGCTGATGTTTTTTTGTTTTGGCATTGTGATAACACACACCTGTATGCTCTGGAGCAGCATTTAAACATTTACATTTGATTTTCAGCACATGGCTGCTACTTACTGTAAACTATCATGTGTTGTTCTGCTGAGGTTTTTATTCTTACTTTAAGACTTGAAAAAAATGAAATATTCTTTGTTTTTGCTACATAAACCTTTAACTTGAAAGAGAACCTATGTGGTCCCACAAATATTTTATCTCTAGCGTAGTTATTGTGAATTCTTGCGGCTGATTTTTGCTGCAGTTCTAGATCAGAAAGCGAGTTAGCCTTTCCTGCTATCTCCCCACCTAATCCCTTCTCTGATGTCTCCTCAGTTTCACCCATAGATGGCTGTGGATAAGGAGGAATTAGGTCAGCCAGCAGCACACTGCAGAGGGGTTATGATGGCATAAGTGCCTCTGCTGCATTAAATACAGACAGAAAGCTGTAACTTAGACACAGAGAGAAACAAATCATGTGTAACCAAGCAGAATAAATGCTTTGACAGCATTATAGGCTGTAAGAGGGCCAAAGGATACAAAATGTGACAATTTCCTCGGCCTGTTTTCCATCTGAAGTGCAGGTCTGTGTAGTTTAGTTGCAGCAGAGATGGGGGGGGGCGGATGCTAAGCTTTAGCAGCACTCAGTATTCAGTTCACGTCGAGGCGATCCCTCTGCCTCTGATCCACCAAGGTGCCACAGTGATGATGGAGAAGCAGCTGCTGAGGGGAACAGCTGCTTCTAATAATAGTCTCCAAGAAAGGTTTTATCCCCAACAGGACTGTACCCCCCCCCATCAACACAAACCGGTTGTCCTGCTTCTCATTCAGCTTTATGAGGCAGCACTTTCTCTCTGCGCCCCCATGAGAGGGAATGTCATCTCCAGTTTATTGTTGCTGTTAACACTTCCAGCAGCTGCTTAAACGAGTAAATCTTATTGCATTACTCGTTCAGAGACACGTAGAGCGGGATGCTTGGCTTAAACTGGACCTCAGGATTTGAGTCTTACTGGAAGACCAACTGAGCTGGAGTTTGCTTACAGGTATTAAAACTAGGGGTGGGAATCTTTAGGCACGTCACGATTAGATTTCATTATGATTCAGAGCGCTGCAATGCAATTATAAAACAATTATTGATGCGTCTCCATAACCACACAAAATCCTGAGCTTGGAATCTCTCAGACCTAAAAGAAACAAAATGCTTTTGCTCTACGCTGCTGTGTAAATCAGTTTCCATTCAAACAAGTTTGAAGAATACAAGAACAAAAAATGAGTCAAAATAGAGTTTTCTGTGTCCCGTTGAGTGTTTCAACACAGGCAGATCATGTTCTATCATAGCTTTAAAGCAGGGATGTCAAACTCCATTCCTCGGGGGCTGCTCTCCTGCATGTTTTAGATGTGTTCTTGCTTTAAAACACCGGCTTTAAATGGATGATTTGTTGCCATGCTCCTGGAGAACTCAAAGATTTGGTGAGGAGGTAATTAAACCATTTGAATCAGGTGTGTATCGGGCAAAAAAACCCTAAAACTTCCAGGACAGCGGACCTCGAGGTCTGCTCTAAAGGGTGCCACATAGGATGGTGTCTAACTGGGTCGCACTGTCAAAATTACAGGAAAAAAGGCAAATTTTCCTCACTAAATTCTGAGAGTTTGCAAGCAAGCGACCAGCAAGGCCGTGGCTTGATGCAGCCAAATAAAAAAATATTTATTTTCTTGAGCCCAACTTGCAAAACTCAAGAAACAAGAGCGTGAGCCTCTGCCACTCGAGTCAGGAAACCTTTTAGGGGTTTCTCCACATTTTCAATGTATATTTTTCTCACACAGTTGGAATTGTGGATAATAAATTGTAATTTCTACCTGTAATAGTTTGAATGTAAGCATCTTTTATTTCAATTCTGACCAGGAAGCATGTTACTGTGAGCAGGAGAAATGTTAGTGAAATCTAAAATAGTAAATAGAGGCAGAAGTGTGATTTGATTATATGGTTCCTAAACTTAAAATGCCTGCATGCATTAGTCTCGATGTGCACTCAACTTGATAATACAAATAATCCTCCATTGTTTTTGTCCTCCTGCAGGTGGAAATGTGTACACAACTTGCACAAAGTGTAGCTGTTGTCGATGTCATTTTTCCCTTTAACGCCAAAAAAAGTGAAAGTTCTTCCAAACACTAACTTTCTTTACAGAAGGTGCCATAAACTGTCCAGGCACTGCACTTCTGTACTTCAGATTTGATGCTTTTCCTGATGGGATTAACGTTAAATAATGATCATTTTTTAATCGATTCAGAACCCCAACTTTTAACTGCACCAAAACTGAAATGCTGTCAGGTGTAACTGCTCTCAACAGGAGAGATGATCTGTTTTAAGAGGATTCTGTTTTGTTTTCATTGATTCACTGAGCACAGGTTTTAGTTTCCCACTGAAACCTTTTATAACGCACAAACACCCGAGATTTTCTAGAGAACGTCTGAGCAGTTTTCTTAGGTCTTTCGCACCTCACAGTGGGAGACATGTTCTCGCAGCAGGACAAGTACAAGAAATAGGACATGATGCACGAAGTGAGCTGCGAAAACGTGTTTAAACATGAGAGATGCTGAATGTTGTTGTGTTCATATTGATTCCATGTGTTGGGATGAGCAGGAATTAAAGCTGGCAGTGCTTCAGATTTTAGAGGCCTAAATGGCACAATAAAATGAAGGGATTCTGTGATTTCATGAATGTAATATAAGAGTAGTGGTGACTTTTATTAGCTGTTCAAGGATCAGAACAAGCAGCATGGTTATCTGGGTTTCAGTAAATATTATTCCTGGATTTCCTAGGAGTCTAAATATTTGTACCATTTATAAAAACAGTAAAAACTAGCTGACCCTTTTATTTGATGCAAATCATGCATCAGATAATTGCAGACTTGAAGTGTCCCACTTACAGCGTTTATCAGGTCAGAGTTGTGGCAGTGCGTGGTTTTTAAGCTCTTCATCGTGCTCGATGATGACCTCTGAAGGTGCAGGAGCCCTTAAAGCACACGCTTGCCTTTTTTTTCAGGAAGTTACTTTCCCTTGAGCTCCCTGAGAAATGCACACACAAGTATCTTTGTAAACTGCTGAAAAAGCTGGAGAGCTGTGAGAGGAATCCTAACGGCTGCTTCAGCTCGATGGAAGAGCAGGGATGCAACTTCCTCCTCTTCCTCCGAAGGTTTCCTGCTCTCAGCTGGGACATTTTGGTAAAACACCAAAAACATGTTAGCAGCTACTATGAACTGGAGAAATTCCTTTTTCTGAAAATGTAGTGAACGCTGGGTGCTGAATGTCTTCCTGAAGTCAAGTTATGAAAGCCAAAAGGAGCAAAATGGAAGCTTATAACCAAATGTTGCAAATGCAAGCTACCGTATATGCTAAAAGTAGCAGAAGGCTGGCTAAAAGTAGAAAAACGTTAGCTACAAGCTAAAGTAAAGTAAGCAAAGGGTCAGAATAAGGATTAACATCATTTGGGTTTTAGTAAATATCATTGATGACGTTCTTAGGAGTCCATTAATTTGATCATAAAAGTATAAAACAGCTATTTAGAAGCTAAATGCAGCAAAAGGATAGCTGAAAGCTAAAAACAGCAAAAAGAAGTGGCAGAACATTAGCTGACAGTTAAAACAAGCATACAAACACAAAAACTAAACACATAGCTGAACAATGTTTCCAAGATTTGGAGAGAAAAGGTTTGTAAATTAAGTTCAACATTTTTGAAAAAGATATAAATTACAAAAAACAAAACAAAAGTCATATCCCCCAGCTCCTGAATGAGCTGAATGTTTTGATAAATGATTGGCTAAAATAGGACAAAGTATGCAGAAGTTGTTAGAATTTAAATAAAAAATAAGAAAACAGCATGAAATCCACCAATCCCTCTGATTTTAAAAGGCTTTACTGTTTGCTCTTGATAAAAACTGCAGAAGTATTTCCTGTCAGCATCTAAGATTACTGCTGGAACCTTTGAGACATGAAGAGTCCCGATAGAAAAATTTAAACCGAATGGACGGGTTTGAATTACATGTCAATGAAGAAACAAAGCCTCCAGCCGCCTCTGAATGGAAACGTTCAGCATCAGAGCTGGGGAGCGAGAAGATGAGCGGCGTGGAGCCTGATGTTCCAGCTGAAACGTTCAAACGTGTTCCCCGAGGCTCCGACATCACACAAAACAAAAACCCACCACAGGAGGACCTTTCTCTGTTTGTGGCATTAATCAAGCCAATATCTGGGAAACAATATCGTTACATGTTGAAATGCTTTAAGTCTGCAGTCAGTTTTAGTCTAATATCTGACAGTAAACCATCGCAGTGCCTGTCTGTTGCATTCATGTGCCTGTTGTAGTTTCTGTTTTTCTCAGTGAATTTGCATTATTAGGATGATGCACGTCACCGTACAGAGCTACGGGCTGCAGCAGCAGCAGCCGAGTTCAGGTGAAACGGGGAGCTTCGGCTCTCTGAGGAGAAACTGGAAACATTAAACAACATTATTTATTCCAGCTGTTTGCCGCTGGAATGCATCATTATTGAAGGAAGGTGGAGAGTGATTAAGATGCTGCGGCACCATGAAAACCTCACAGAATGATTCAACAACAACACAAAAACACTGTTTCTGTACCTTATCCATTTCTGTCTACAAACAATAGGGCTTAAAAAAAGGGAAGTTTTGATAGTTTTACTCAGAATAATGGATATGTTTTGCCTTTTTTTTGTCACCGAATCAAACTAGTTATTAAGTATGTCTGCAGAAGAGGTGAAAACAACCAGAAGCTGCTTTCTGAGAAGAGCTTTCTTTTAATAAAATAGTTTTATAAAAGTGTTTTCTGTGATAATTTATTAATTCGTTTGTTTGGATCTGGTGCAAGACAAATAAAAACAAGGACTGAAGTGAAAGATTTGACCAATGTTTGCACAGTTACACATTTCTTCAACCAGAATTATTATAGAATTTATTTACTTTTCCACTTGCAGATCTGATATGTTTATGACATTTATCTTAAATTGCTGTAATTATCTTTAATCAATCAAGATGCTAACCTTTAGAAAGTCTACATTTTCATTATCTAAGATCCTTTTATTTTGTGAGCATGCTCACCTTTGACTTTTAGAATAAAAGATAACTTTTAAAGCCAAAAAGATCTTTTTAAACAGAATTAAGTTTATTTTGTTGGCTACCTTTAGATGACTTTAGTTGCGAATCGATGCCATACGAAAACAAACAGAAATGAAGATGAATCTAACTTTAAATTGTTTATAATCTGAGGGAATAGCCTTCAACACGAGGGTCTGCTGTATCTGAATCCCAGTGGAAACGCTGATCAATAACCCCACGATGTGCGCCTGTTTCTCTCCCCGTGTCCCTCAGGACTACACCATCACCATGTACTTCCAGCAGTCCTGGAGAGACAAGCGCCTGTCCTACACGGGAATCCCCCTCAACCTGACCCTCGACAACCGGGTGGCCGACCAGCTGTGGGTCCCCGACACCTACTTCATCAACGACAAGAAGTCCTTCGTCCACGGGGTGACGGTGAAAAACCGGATGATCCGGCTGCATCCCGACGGAACTGTGCTCTACGGGCTCAGGTAGGAAGATCTGAAAGCTACAGGTGTCTTTTAGTTTCCTCCTAAAGTGTAAAATCATTCTTTAAATGATGCCTCTGATTAAATCCTCTCTGTCTTACAGTCTGTATAAAACACTGTTTGTGTAAACTGGACATTTTTACCACTTATAACTAAAAAAAGCAAATTCCTTTAGTTTTTTGTGTTTATTTTTCCCCACTGATCCCAGATGGACATTTACAATTAAATGCTCCTTTTAAATAATAAAACAAACTTGATCTGAGTCTTTTCATGGGCTCAGGATGTCCAGTTTTGACTCAAATATGTTTTTTTTTTCCATATATTTGACATCGGTTCACTTTTAGTACGCGAGTCATCTTTGTTCTTTTTCCATTTAATCCGATCTCCTTTTAAAAGAAAGATTTTTTCAGGAAAAACCTGCAGAAATCATCATACCCGCAGAGATATTTTTACTTCAGGAACATTTGAAGGTCTTAAAATTAGCAGCTGGTTTAAATTTACAGAAACTATCATTTCTTAAATGATAATAATATTAATAAATGACTTGTGTTTGTGTGTATTTCGGTTCGGTTGAGCAGCTTGGTGTTTTTCTGTTAGCAGCGTCCCGGCGCTCAGGTTTTGGCGAAGGGAAACCAGGTGGCTGAGCAGCAGGTCTCTGACTGCTGACCAGAACCGGATCAGAACCAACGTGGTTTTCATGGCAACGCTGTGGTGACTGGAAACCGTTTGGTACACAACACCCCGGGACTCGAAATGAGGAGAACACGCTCTTAGACACGGTGCTCTTGATGCCAGAGTCAGACGTCAACACTCAACGATAATTTATTTTTATGTTTCTGAGGCGTTGTGTGTTTTGGTGGAGCTCTTCCAACCCGCGGATACAAACCTGTTTACTCAATTCACAGAAGGCATTTTACTGGATTTGAACATTTTATTTACTTTTTGGCAAAAGTATAAATATAAACATAGAATTAAATGCTATAAAGTTTCAATATTTTATCAAAAAACATCTAATTTGAGTATAGTTACAGCATCGAGAACATCTTCCTGCTAATTAACTCGATTATTTGCAGATTAAGTTGGTATTTAGTTTTTTGGTGACAGAAGTTGGTCGTCTTGCAGCCGAAAGGTGAAAAGGTCGAAGATTTTGTACAATCTGTCGGAGGTTTTTCTATGAGTACGTCTTAGTAAACTAGAGAAATTTTATTTTTTTTACAAAATTTCAGAGTAAAATCTGCTCTGAGTGGTTAAATCTAAAAGTAGCAAAAGAGTAGCTAAAAGCTAAAAATGGCAAAATGTTAGTTAAAAGCAGCAAAAGCATAGCTATAAGCTAAACATATTTAAATTAAAAGTAGTATAAGAAAAGAAAGAAGAGCTAACATGCTGAAGTAGTTTTTCAGCAGTGCTGAAACCATCTTTCAATGAACAGAATAAATAATAAATCGAGTTAGATATTTTTAAAAACTATAAAAGTTACAAAAAACACAACCCATGTCCTAAATCTGCTGAACATTTTGATATATGAACAGCTAAAATAGCACAAAGTCTGCTGTTTTAGCTGCAAAAAAGGGATGGAAAAATCATTTAAAAAGCAGAAAAAACAATTCACAAAGTAATCCATTACAAGCAGTAATTAATGCAGTAATCAGTACTTTGTGTAATCATCTCAGCTGCTTGTTGTTCAGTGGTTTCTGTAATTCAGAATAATTCCTGTCCAACGTGTTGGATTAAAACTGACAAGTTGAGAATTAAAAATAGACCAAAAATGCCACAAGTTTTGGATAAATCTAAACAAAACAAGAAGCAAAAACGCTTCACAGCGTCTCCTGAAATTAAATGAATCCCTGATTCTCCTGCATTAAGTGCTTCCAAACCTTAAACTGATGTTTAAACTCAACCTGAAGATCACAGAACGATGAAACGATGATCGACGCGTCGCGGTTCAGAAGGTTTTCAGTGTTTTCACACACAGGGCCGGATCAGGAGGAGATGATCAGGGGAGCTGTCACAACAATCACTCGTCTTTTTCTCTCCTCTCTCAGTGTTTTGTTTTTTTGTCAGGGGTCATTTAGCTTTGAATGTTGGTTGTTTTTACCCCCAGAAGGAGCTGTCTGCTCAGATCAGGTGCATTAGCTTCCAGATGAAAGCTGCTTTTCTCCAGATGAGCATATTTCCAGCGACACGAGGAATAAGGGATACAAAAACGGGAAAAGCAGCGGAAAGCATTAAGTCGGACCTGAAGGTCTTTCAGGTCCAAACAGGAAGCGGTTTGATGAAAAGAACAGAGAGCACGAGGCTAAATCTGTCCAGAAACAACACTTACTGGCCCCGGCGTCGTGGCTGACTGAGCACAGGCCTCGTGGGCTGTCCTCATCGCTCCGACTCGTCTCCGAGGTAAACACTTTGTTGTGCGTCCAGAGAAACAGGATCTGATTCTCCTCAAGTCCATTAACACACAACATTCAAGCCTCCTCCAGTGTTTCCACTTTCATGATTTAACCCTGACTTTACACTAATTCCTCCTTTATCTTTGTTCTTTTTTGCCTCTTTCCTCCTGATCTTTGTCGATATTCATCTGTTACAGGATACCACTGAGTCTAAGTAATTATGTGTCTCATATAGAGAGAGTTTGTGTTAAATCCAACTGAATGTGTTTTGTCTTGTGGAGTTTTTCACACCAGCTTTGACACTCTGATCAAAATACATAAAAATAAATGATGTAAAAACCAAACTAAAAAAAATCTTATCCCTTAAAACCTCCAACACATACCAATTTTCTTTTATAAAGCCCCAAAAAATTTAAAATAAATAAAATTTGACTCACTTCGGCTCTGTCGTAGCTTAGATTATTACAGGACTTTTATTTTGAATAGTGTCTACAAGCTTTATTTTGAAACTCCAGGTTCAAACCTCTTCTTTATTACCATTTAAGTTTTTCATGAACTTTAATACTAAAACCTTGAGACGCTTTTATTCTGTTTACCTTAATTTAAACCTTTTAATCATAACTAAATTGATTAAATTCTGCATGATTTATGGAAGCAGCATCACTGAATAATATAATAAAGCAGAACTGGCTGAATATTATAAGATCCGGTGAGTCAGAACCCTAATCTGCAGCGTTTAGACCACTCAGTCAGTCTGAGACATCATCGGGGGGTAAAATCTCCAAAAATCATGAAATTTAAACTGTGATTCTGTAAAAATCACCCAAAATATCAAAATGCCAGGTCAAATATGTAAACTAGAGCTCCAAAGAGGACTGGAGTTTCTGTCGACGGGGAAATATCTTATTTTATTTTTATTATTTTGAAATATTTTGTGATTTTTATTTAAGCCACACTCCAAAAACGTCGAGCCGTTTAGTTTGAGGTGATGTTTTTAAAGCGGAGGGAGGACTATCAAGCTAAAAAGCATGACACAAATTGAAGAATAACAGCTAATTCGTAATGAGGGTATTTTAGGGATTATTGCATCAGTACTGTTAACAATTATTTACTTTATAGATAACATTTAAGACACTGTCCTCATTTAAAAACCAAAAATATGACTTATTTTTTACAGATTCTTCCACTCTAAACCCTAATAATTAAATGAAAACAAGAAAAAATTACAATATTTACTTCCACAAAATAAAAAAGTTGATTATAGTTTGTATTACGGAGCATTAAGCATCCTTTTGGCTTCTGCTAGGAGGACATTTCCTCTCCCTTCACCAGAAACTGAAGGACTGAGGATGATTCCTTTCACACTGCTCTGCTGCAGAATCATTATCCCCCCAAGGCTCCAACAATTATTCATCCAGTGTGCTCGCTGCTCAGACAACGGCTATATTTAGGCTCCCCAAATTGACCTCAGTGCTGATTGTCGCACACACACACACACCGGTCGTCGGCTGCTCGACATCTTAAATTGGTGAAAACACACCAATAATGTGTTTATTACCTGCACAGCGGCTGCACAGCGGCTGCAGCAGCAGAGCTGCGCTGCTGTCACTGAAAAGAAAAAGCAATAACAAAAAAAATCTGAACTGAGAGAAACGATGACTCAGCGGCTAAGTTCAGCGTGTGCTGCCGGGCCTGAGCTGATGTGCCGTCCAAAAAGCTTTTGTTTCAGCCGAGTCAGAGTGCTCGCGAGGTTGCATGTGACAGGATCACATAAAAACACAGCTTCACATGACGAAAATGTGCACGCACGTGGCTTTCAGACTCAGAGCAACACGCATACGGTCGTTTTCTGACAACATATGGGAAGAGATGTTGGTCGGCTGTTATTTAAAACATTATTGTTTTTCTAAACAGAACTGAGATTTTAAAATATTGAAAACTTGTAGTTTATTTTCATTAAAATACTGAACGATACCTGATGATCACAGCCGTTTATGAAACTGTGTGTGTGTGTTTTCATGCAACATTTAGAGTTTTAGACTAAAATCATCTTATGTTAAGAAATGACAGAGCTGCAGCAGTTTTGGTCAAAACTATGGAAATAATGTTATCTCGTGCAATAATGGGAGATGTCCACTCTCTGCAATCAGCTTTTACTCATCTGTTAAACTGTCCCAGTTGTAGCCATTTTTGTGTTTTTGATTGGATAACTTTCTGCAAGTTTTAATAAAATGTGTGCCGTGGTTTATGGTATATTTTGCTAACAGACACACACACAGCCTTTCTACGGGGTGTGATAATAAAGCAGACTCGGCTGATTGCAGTTTATGAAATAGTCCTATCGTTTGTTAACGACTATGGAGCTGTAACAGGTGAACACACGTTCAGACTCTCTGCACCTGCTTTAAAATGTATCTGGTGCTTCCTAATGCGTTCACTGTGTCCACCTCAGAGATCGACTGCCTGAGAATACTCTAAAGGTAAGAAATGAATGAATATTTATGCCTTGATGGACCTTTTACATCCTGTAGTGTGGCAGCTGGGAGAATCCAGCCGAACTTTCCTTCTCAGCAGGATGAGGGGACGCTTTATGGGATTTGAACTTGTCATTCTTTGGCAGGGCTTGATTATGAGCACCTCCTTTTACGAAACCATTTCCCACCGGGCACTCAGCCATGATGGGAGGAAGTCCAAACCGCCGCTGCACCTCACCTCGCTGCAGGACAGGCTTCGTGTTAAAAATGCAGATGATTCAGATACATGTAAAGTACATTTGCAGCCGCTGTTATCTGTGCCAAATCTAAAAATAAATCACGCACTGGACCTTTGTGTCCGAGCTGAGCACTTTTGCAAATAATTCAAGAGATTTCTAAAGTTAATGGGGAGTTAAAAGAGGCCCTTAACACTTTTAGGGACCCCTGAGGGTAACTGGGGGAAAAAAAAAACATGAATGCCTTTTGTTTTTGTCTGAATTTGTTGCTCAAATAGGGAATTAAAGTGACCAAAGTCAATATTCTTCCTCTATCGCATAAATACTTCATTGATTCTGGATTTCATTGCAAGTGTTTCTGCAGGGTGTTCAGCCAACCAGCAAACAATAACACTATCTGGACTAATTAGCATTCAGTTGCATAACCGATGGTTCATGCTGAGGGTACGGGCTCTCGTATGAAATGAGTTCTGTGGACCGCAATGATCTTAAAGGGACAGTTTAGCTATTTGTGAGGTTATGTGGAGTAACTACAAGTGGTAAATATCTGTAGTAGGCAGTAATCAGAATGATCTCAGTCTTTGAAATATCTGAGATTTGATTGATTTAGATGTTAAAGCAGATAAGAATAGTTGTAAAAAGTCAGCCTTAAGTTCTCCTACGGGCATTCTTCGGGGAGAAATTTGGCCAAACTGTGCTTGAGACTTATGCAAAATGGCTATAATTCAGTCAGTTTTATAGCTATATGCTAAAATTGGGTGTGCACTCAATGCACGGCGTCGTCATGTAAATCTTTGGCGTCTTTCTGAAAATAATCATTGGATAAATACCTACAGATGATGGAGTCAATCCAGTTCAGCACGGCTGCCTCAGCTAATCAACATTAGCAGTACAAAAATGGCCATAATTCAGTTGGTTTTTACAGATATCGAGCTAAAATCTGATCTGCGAGTAGCTGGCATTTTGCAATATTGCGTGATTGTGCACAACTTTATTTTTGTGAGGTTTTGGGTTTTTTCTTTGTGTCTTCTTGGGTTTTGTTAGTTATCCTGTTTTCCTTTTTGTACTGCTTGTCTCCAGTGTTTTTCCATTCATCCTCAGTCTTCACTCGGTTTGCTGCCACGCCCACCTCCACCTGGCAGTAACGAGTTTCACGCACCTGTGCCCACTTACCGATTATCCTCTGTGTTTTATAAGTCCGTTCTCCTCCACTCTCCCCTGGTTCATTGCTTCTCGTTCCTCGATTGTTGTCCTTTGTCCGTGTTTTATCTCTCCATGCTTCGCTTGTTTATGTTTATACTCAGTCCTAGTTTTTGCTGCCACGTCAGCCTCTTTATTTTTGTTTATTTAATAAATTAGTTTTCTTTAAGATGAATCTGCACTCTGGGTTTGTCTCCGTTTCCCCACACCTTGACAATTTTCAAGGTTTCACATAAACCAAACCTCATAAAGTAAAGTATTTGCATTCAAATTAATTATTTTTTAAAGGAGTACAATTTATCGAAACATATATATAGTCTGTTTTTTAAATTTAGAAATCTTTGCAACAGTTGCATCAGTTTTATATCTCAGCTCTAGATCTTCCTTTTCAGTCCTAAAAGTAAACAAATGACTCATTTATACTCATTAAAAGGGTCTCACTAAATCGTAACAAGTGTAGAAAGTTCTCTCTGTCTGTCAGTAGCTTCCTGGATCAGATGGTAAACAGACTACTTTTCTCAGTAACTTTTAGCCTCATCAGCAGTTTTAGTGTCCAGATGAATCCAGCTCTCCTGTCTGTTCTTACACTGGATGTTTGGTGGGTCATATGAAGGTTCTGACTTCATTTTGGCTTCTCTCACAGCCGCATGCTGTTTGAGACCCAAGCAGCTGTTTGTAATGTCCTTCCTGTGTGGTGCGTACATCCACAGTTCTAATGAACGAGATATGAGTGATCTTCTGCATGAACGGTCCGTGATCAAGATGCCGCTCTGCATCAGAGTTCCTGCCAGCTTCTTTGGTTCCTGCAGCAATCTGAGCTTATCCAACCAAGGCATTCAGATTAGGACCATCCCAGAGCCTCTCCAGCATGCACTGGATGATGACCTCTAAATGGCTTTTTCACAGACAGAGACTCAAAACTGCAGACCTTCATGTGGGAAGAAATATAGATTTGAGAAGATCAAGCGGGAGGAGAAATTGTTTAAATGATAGAACATCAGAAGCACAATAATTCTGACTTTAAAACATTTAATTTAACTTAAAAAGGCCTTTCATACAGCGTCAGTGATTATGTTGCAGACTTATGTCCTTTTAAAGTACTTGGAGCATGAAAGGAGCGTTTGTTTGGCCTGTATATTCACTGCGCTGATAAATGTTCTGCTGAAACGACTGTTGCTGCAGGTCAACCAGAGAAATGCCTGTAATTTATCTGAATACAACACATTAAATGGAATGTGCCTACATGCTTTAGTGATCATTTGGGGTGACCTTTAATGTTGTTTGCTGTTGTAGACTCGTGGTTATACGGCTGTAAATAACGTCTGATCCCACACAAATAAAACCAGTTCTGTAAACAAATCCAATCGTCTCTGCTCTGTTGACACTTAATTCAGAAATATAAAATTATCTGATTATTCCTGTCCAAAACATGGATCGTTTTCCCTTGGATGTAAAACTTTGAAGAGGAGACTTGTAGGTTTCACCCGATTGTCTGGATTTTACTGTTAATTACTCATAGTTGTAATTAAGATTAAACACAAGGCTTTTCAAAGGGAGCAGAGCTGCAATCATGACTTCAATGGAACAAAAGTAATTATGGTTGAAAAGAAACAGATAGTTTTGTTCCAGTCGAGGTGTAAAAGGATTTGTGCGAGTTGAGGTTTAGAAGGTTGTCTGTGGGAGTCATAAAGTCTTTTCCCCAAGAATCAAGAAAATAAGATGCTTATTTCTCCTAAAAGTCACATTTTTATTTTGCAGTGTGTGAACTTAATTAGCCATGAATAGAATCAAAATTTCTGTCAACTGAAAAGTGAGCTACACCTTCATCTTTCTCCTGTTTCAGTTTTAAACCATTTTTTCTTGTCGTTGTTGTTTAAGGATCACCACAACAGCCGCCTGCATGATGGACCTGCGCAGATACCCGCTGGATGAACAGAACTGCACGCTGGAAATCGAAAGCTGTAAGTGGTGCCGTGTTTGTTTGCACATCAGAAGCAACACAGAAGTGCTCGTAAGACCCGACTGAAAAGTGTCAGCCTTTCTCATTAGCAAATGCTCTGCTCTGCTGTGTGGTGCAGAAAAAATGAAATTTAATCAAACAAACACAAAGTAAGGAGAGAATCCAACTTATCTTATTGCTTTAAACTTACTGAGAGCTTTTAGTCCAGTCAGTCAATCTGAAATCTTCTCATTCACAAACAATTTGCCAAATGTATTACAGTTTTATAGGAGCAATGGGCTTTCATAAGCCCAGTTTTTATTAATCAGAAGTTTTATTTCAGGTTATGGTTCATTTTGTCTAACTTCAGGATTTCAGCCAGGAGAGGCTCATCCAGTCCTGCTAGCAAAGTTTGGTTTAACGTTAAATTAATAAAATATTTTAATTAAGGTTCCAAATGTAGGTCATTATTTGTTTCTGTTCCCCTACAGAGGAGCCTTGATTATAGCTGCATCAAAATTTGTTTGGAAACATCAGCATATTGGATATTTAATATTTTCTGTCTTTTAAACTTTGTCCTCTTTAAGGTTTCTTTCATAGATTTGACTAAATAAAAGGGAACAAATTGTTTCTTTGTTACAGGCTGCTGGGAACAAGCATTTAAAACTGGTTCTTTTCAAAGTTGTCTGTTATGTGTCGACAAAGCTGTGGTTCATCCCTTGAGTTAGGAGCCTTTTTATGCCTGAATGATTCGCAGGTCAGAGTTAAGTGGTTTAACAAACAAAACACTTTCAGATGCTGGACTGAAACTTTTCGAAAGTTTGGAAAACAGCTGATCAAGACCACTTTTAAAGATTACCAGAAATTCTGGCTGCTTGGAAGGAAAATATAAAGAAATGTTCGCTGGATCAGGAGTTTAGAGCAGAACAGTTTGCTCCAAAACACCATTAAAGGTTTAACCCGCAGTGACATCAAGTCTTCTGCTCTTTTCCATCTCTGTACTTTAATTAACTCTCAGCTGCAGTACACAGACTTATCAGTGACACCGAGGTTGTTAAATCCCATTTACCTCTTAAAAGTTTTGAATGCTTCTTCTTCATCCATCTCTGCACCGGTTCTTCTTGTCCGCAGTTTCTCAGGTCAGAGTCCTCTGTGGTCACTGAGGTGAGGCTGAACTTCACACCAACTAATGCAAAGTGACGTTTCCTGTTTGATCAGATCTGTCCAGAGAGCTCCAATTAAATAATTCATAACACTGACATGAATAGTTAACTCCAATGCTTTATATACGTCTGCTTATAGAGAAGATGGACATCATTTCCACCTGGAGCTTCATGCATAAATCATGTGTATGAAAACCCACACAGCTCTGCAAAGAATCATTTATATCCTTTTTTTATGTAATGAGAATCTGGACATTTATGCAGCAAACAATGAAAGAAATGAACAAAAACAAGAAGAGAACTACAGTATTCAGCTCAAATACATCAGTTTGCTGTGAAATCTTGGGTTACAAAAGCATTCAAAAGAAACTCATTCCCCCCCAAAAAAAGAACGCTATCAGTGCTTTTAAATCATGCCAGTTCTGCAGCTAAATCACACCTTGGTCACATCGCTGTAATTGTCCACTTAAACCATTCTAATCTTCTTTTTCTTTCTCACATACATAAAACGAAGGAGGGAAAAATGGGCTAAAATCATAATAAAGCTCTTCTCGTCACGATAAGCAGTTAATTCCAAGAAATTCTGCAGCTGCCTGAAGATAAGATGAAGAGTGAAAAGATAGATTCACTGGCCCAATTAAATCGGTCTAATTACTGACGGGCATCGAGGGCCGGTTCACTCTGGTCCAGGCTGTAGATGCAGCCTAGAGACCTGCCAGGAAAAGTAAAGGGAAGGCTTTATTGTTGGTCCAGTTCAGCCTGTGGGAAACTGGAAGATGTCCAGCTGCTGGACAGAGAATTTAAGATCCACATTTAGGCTCTAATAATTTGACTGTTATTTTTAAAAAAAAAAAAAAAAAGATCAATTCTGCTCAGTGTCTGGAGGACAAAGATCACACGATGCTATGTTTAGCAGTGAACCTACAGCGTTTCTATGACTCTGACTCTGACACACACTGCCTGACTATAGAAACAAATCACCACAAGGATTTTAGTATTTAACTGATTATTGGTGGAAAAAGGGGGAATCCAGTAAAGCAATAGCTGTGGCTGCATCAGCTTTCAGCTTGTTTGTGGAGATCGTTGACAGGAGCTCAAGACGCAGTCATGGAGAGGAGGGAGTCAGGTTTGGGAACCTCAGGGTCTCGTCTCTGTGGTTCTGTTTGCTTGACTTCGAGCGTGCACTGAAGCGGTTCGCAGCCAATTGTGAAGTATCTGGAATGAGAGTCACCTCTTCTAAGTCTGAGAACATAGTTCTTAATCAGAAAGGGGCTGAAATGCTCCCTCGGGGTTCGGGGGTGAGCCTTTGTTTCAAGTGAAGGAGTTCTGGTATCTGAGAGTGGTTTTTTTCATGATTGATGAAGCAATGGAGCGAGAGATGAGCTTCGTCTGCAGCAATGAGGGCGTTGTCCTGGTTTATCTTGGTGAAGAAAGAGCAGAGCTGAAAGGCAAAGCGCTCAATTTACTGGTCCATGTTTGATCCAACCCTCACCCATGGTCTAGCTGGGCTCAGCTTTAGCGAAAAGGTGAGGAGCTTCATCTCCCGGGGAGATGAGGAGAGCCGTTGCTCCTCCACATCGAAAAGTCACCTGAGGTGGTTCAGACATCTGATCGGGATGCCTACTTTTTCCTCCCTCTGGAGATTTTCTGGTCACATCCCACTGGGAGACCTCAGGGCACACACACACAAACAAAAACCCACTGGAGAGGTTAAATGTCCTCTCTGGCCTGGGACTGGCTTGGTTGTTTGGGACCTGTTGTCTGACGTTATGCAGCTGAGGAACAGATCGGTGCATGCCACAGTGTCTGTAAAAGAGAGTGCTTTATAAACTGATGCATATACTTCTTGGCAAAGTGGCAGAATGAGTTAAGGTGGGAATGAGAATGAGTTCTGATGATGCACCTGTGATTCCTGGCTGCAGGAAACCTCCTCAAGGGACATTTTAAAACTTCAGAAATTTCTTTAAAAAGGTTTTCAAACATCTAAAAAAGAAATAAGCAGAGTTGTGGGTTCCTTTGACATGATGCAGTCTTCCCATTTAATTAGAAATATACATCTTTTTGTTTTCACAAGATGTGAAGGTTTCCCATTTTGCCAAAACATCCAGTATTGCTGCTGTATCCACACGGGGGCTCTGCCTTTTGGCAGCTCATTGACTTATGAGCTGTGAAAACAAGTTAGTTCCAGAGTCGCAGTGCTCTTACAGTAAAAATATCTCCCTTGAGAGTAATGTTTTTCATCCAGCAGTTTTATTTTCTCCCTCCTGTTTTGAAACAATTCTCACGTTTGTGGATCTCAGAATAGGTAACAGAAGTGGAAACTCAAAGTGTTGCTCCAGTCGGTGCTCCCGCAGGACGTGTGGCTGTTGTGAGTTCACATCCCGCCGGGTAAAAGCGTCATACACACATAGACAGGCACGCTGTTCACACTCCATCCAGAAGGTCACCGGGAGTTGAGGTTGTCCATCACGTTAGCTTCAGTCACACATCATCACGCCTTTTCACATCAAACACCAGACAGTTTTCTGGTCAAAGTATCTCTCCTCTTCCATCGCTGCTTTTTCTTCCTCACAGTTTGTTATGAAGACAATATGAGACGTTTCCTCCCTCTGAGCTCCTCGTTTCCTGACAAAAACATTATTTTGGAGGAGAAACAATTGTTTGGGTTGAAGGAAAAGAAAAGCTGCAAGGAGGCTTGTAAAGCACCCAAACTTTGAGCAGACAAGGTTTCACGTGAGGAGAACTAGGCAATCCTGGTCCTCGAGGGCCACCATCCTGCAGGTTTTCCTTGTTTCTCTGGTCCAACACATGATTTGAATCAATGGGTGATTAACAGGCTTCTGCAGAACATGAAGAGGTGATTTAACGTCTGAATCAGGTGTGTTGGAGCAGAGGAACAAGGAAAACCTGTAGGATAGTGAACCTTAAGGACCAGGGTTGCATACCCCTGCCCTAAATGCTCTAAACAGTAAAGTTTTCCTAAATAAATTGCATTTTTTGAGAATAATTTTCCCATTTCATCCTTTGCCCCACCTGAAGATGCTTTTGGATGAGAGGCGAAATGTTTTCAAGAAATCTTTTCTATTGAACCCCTCAGAATCATGAAGTCCTGGAGTCACAGTCTGGTTCACTCTGTGTTATATTTTAACTCCTCGGGTTCTCCTGTCTCCATCAGATGGATACACGACCGACGACATCGAGTTTTACTGGCAGGGAGGAAGCAACTCTGGCTCCGTCACCGGGGTGGAGAACATCGAGCTGCCCCAGTTCTCCATCATAGACTATCAAACCCTCTCCAAGAAGGCGGTGTTTGCCACCGGTAACAGTCACACACAGTCACTTATCCAAGTTTCAACCTGTAAATCTTTAAGTTGAACCCACAGAGGTACAGATATGACTTCCTCCTTGTGTAAAACAGTTTCTGCAACACTGGATGCAAGTAAATGTTGCAATATATTATTATTTTTTAACTCTTGTAGCAGGGAAATCCTTGCTTTGACATCTAAACTCTGCTCAAGCCTGAGAGTTGACTCAGGTTGCTCTAATCTTCTGTGAACATTTTAGTTGAAATGAAGGTCCGTTCATTTCTTACATTAATTTTACTCCTGGTTTCACAGGTTCGTATCCACGTCTGTCGCTGAGCTTCAAACTCAAGAGGAACATTGGATATTTCATCCTTCAAACCTACATGCCGTCTATCCTGATCACCATCCTGTCCTGGGTCTCCTTCTGGATAAACTACGATGCTTCAGCTGCCAGAGTCGCCTTAGGTCAGTGCCCCCTCAGTTCTTCAGTATTAAACATTAAAACCAAGTGCATTTTTACATGGATTATTATGAAATTGATGGAGAGATCGCCTAAAAAGAGTCTCCCAAATCACTTTAGAAGTGTTCAGAAAGTATAAAATTTTAGTTTGTACACCGCACTTATTAAGTTAACCAAGAATCCTGTACCATAAATCTTTACCAAACTGATTGAAGTCAATCTGAGACAGCTCTGTATCATTTTCAGATAATGCTGACACGCCTATTTCATAAAACTGATATATTCTTGGTTCCTGTTAATACGTTCTGCTCAGAGAGTGCTGCTGAGAGCTGTGTGTGTGTGTGTGTGTGTGTGTGTGCTTCGCGGGGTCTTATTGGAGATAAAATGCGCTACATTAACCTTTACTTACAGACATCATTTCATTAAAATGTGATCTCTGTCTGGATCTGTTATGTGAGCTTATTAAAGTTAATCGACTGGAGCCTTTTCTTGGAAACATTACAGCCAAGTGCTTATTGGTTGGGCCATCTAAACCATACATGATCCGATAAATTTAGTATCATTTTAGTGGAAATGCATCAAGCCTTCCTTATTCTCATTTTATCCACCTCCACCAGGGCACTGAAGTTCCTAATCATCTGATAAACTCACTGAACATCTAAAGGATGGCCTGAGAGACAATGTTGTGGAAATAATTGTTCAGTGTAGAAAATATATTTGCAGAATTTGCAGACATTTTACCCATGCCGGTGTAAGGCATTTGAAGGATGTCTGTTTGCAAAGCTGAAAGTTGATTTGTTGTCTTTGTTTTATTTTTTTTAATTATTTCTTAGCAGAGGGGTGGAAACCAGAACTGTTCAGAGTCAGACAAGATTGAGGAGTCCTGGTTCTAAATCCAGGCTGACTGAGATCAAGACAAATCTGAGTAAAACTGAAGTTTGACTCAAAGACGAGACTGTTTCTCTTAAAGTGGTCTGAAGTTTAGAGAGCACGACTCCACTGTAGGGGAACAGGACACAAAATAAAGACAAAAAACAACAAAATCTTGTAGATTTCTGATATCTAATGTCACTTTCATCCTGTCACAAGCACAGACTTACAAATGCACAAGTTTTGTTTCGCTGCACTCAGTGTCCTCATCGTTACTCTTCATCCCTCAGAAAGACAACTGTGAGTCTTCTCTGTGAGCCGACTGGAAGGCTCTGAGTTACTGAGGTGATGTCAGGTCCAAGGCCCATCAATTTTGGTCTTTAAATCAGCCATTAGTCTTCCATTAGGGGCGTGTGTGTGAACCAGAGGAGAGTCGGAGCACAGCGGAGCCTCTTCATTACATCCACTAAGGATTTTACAGGAATCTGTTCTTCTCGAGGCAGCAGAAACCATCTGTGTGCACGTCAAAGGTTAAACTCTCCTTTTTAGCATTTCACTTCTAGGCTATTAGTTACAAATGGTGCTGCCTGATGTCACGTATAAAAAAACCTACTTTAAACTAGAAAAAGGTCTGAGAAACTGCAGAAACTGAAGTGAATGCTCTGTTCTGAATGGCTGCTGAAAGTAACAAAATGCTAACTAAAAGCTAAAAGTAGAAAAAAATCTAACAGTTCTGACAATAGTAACAAAAAGGACAAAGGTTTATCTGCTTCGTCTTAAAGTGATATATTGAGAAATGTTTGCTTTATGACAATAAGTGAGATTTTAGAAGAAGTTAAACATCTGTTTTCCCTTCACGTCTGCAGGTATAACCACCGTGCTGACCATGACCACCATCAACACCCACCTGAGGGAGACCCTACCCAAGATCCCCTACGTCAAGGCCATCGACATCTACCTGATGGGTTGCTTTGTCTTTGTGTTCCTGGCCTTGCTGGAGTACGCCTTTGTGAACTACATCTTCTTCGGCCGCGGCCCTCACATGCAGAAGAAGGCGGCAGAAAAGGCAGCCAAGTCCAACAACGAGAATAAGAGCAGGCTGGAGAGCAACAAAGTGCAGGTGGGTAAAGATCTTCAAACTGTTTCATCAGAAAAATTCGGTAGAAATGCTGCCAGTTCTTCTCACTCCTGAGTAAAAACGGTTTTCAACCTTAAATTAGTTCAGAATATTGTAACACTGACTGCTTTTCAACAACTTTCAAACAAAAAAAATCATCAAAACTGTCATACACTAAATAAAAAATAATATTTAAAAGGATTATTTTGCACATTTTCAGCACAGTTACAAGCTAGACTTCAGCTCTCACATTAAGTCATGACTGAATGAAAACACTAACTTATTAGTTTCATACTAAAAGACTTTTTGCACCAAAATTTGGCAATAAAATCTTCAACAAACCTGAAAAGCTGAATCCATTACTGCTAGATTGCCAGGTGCATGACCAGGTCTGATAAGGGAGGGAAAATGTTTGCTAGCAGGAGTAGGCATCAGTAGCTCCTTTAGCAATATGGTTGCAAAGACGAGTCCCTCTTTGACCTGCCTCAGGCTGCTCGTAAATCACCACCATATCCTGCAACGACGGGCGCTTTCATTAAAGAGGCAGGCATCGTGGAACCAAAGGAGTTGTAGAGTGGAAAGCTGTGGTGCTGATGCAGAGCATTAAACATAAATATGTGTTGGACATCTTCCATTTTAAACCCTGTGGCCACCTGGTCACTACATCACACCTTCAAGCTGCAATGGCAACATATTATTTATTGTACCAACCTCTACGGCTCCGTCATTACCTCCTTTCGCTGCTCAGAGGCATAACAGCAGCAGGTTGACTCAAACCCTTCCATATTGTCTTTATTTTTTCATAAATCACACTGAGAGTGAAGGAAGGCATCTGACGCTTGGATTGAAAGTGTTCTGTGAACGTTTATTGTGTCATTACATCTCGACAACATAAATGAGCAACAGAGAAATAACAAACGCTGGAACTGATTAACGAACCAGCCAACAACTCATCACGATTAGCAAACTTTATTTGATAGTTCAAGATGAAACATGGTTAAATCAGCCATGATGGTTGAGGTGTGTGGGTTTAGATCAGAGCATTAATGAATACAAACATTCTGAATCAGTGGTCTCCAATCCTGGTCCTGGAGAGCCACCATCCTGCAGGTTTTACTTATTCCTCTGCTCCAACACACCTGGTTTGAAGCAATGGGTGATTAACAGGCTTCTGCAGAACATGAAGAGGTGATTTAACCTCTGAATCAGGTGTGTTGGAGCAGAGAAACATGGAAAACCCTCCAGGACCAGGATTGCCCACCCCTGCTCTAAACGATGTGTCGACTCCACCTACTCAACATGCTGCTTTGTGCGCCGGTTTGTAGAAGTTGTGGACTCACTGTTTAACTAACAGCTAATCAAAGGCGTTGACTTGAAAAATGTAGAAAAGGAAAGGCGTCTCATTTGTTCTCTGTTTTTAAAATCATGAAAATAAAACCTACAAACATAAAACTCATCTCAGAATTTTGTTCTGGATTGTGCTGCTGGTCGCAAAAGTTTAATTAAAAAAAAAACTGTTTAAATCTTTTCGAAGGTTGACGCTCACGGCAACATCCTCCTGACGAACCTGCCCACTGAGATGGGGGGTCCAGACATGATGGGAGCACTCAACGACCCGCGGGCCACGATGTTCTCCTACGACAGCGCCAGCATCCAGTACCGGAAGCCGATGACGAGCCGGGACCTGTACGGACGGCCGGCCATGGACCGGCCCATGGGACACAAGAAGAACCGCTTACGGAGAAGGGCCTCGCAGCTGAAAGTCAAGATCCCGGACCTCACAGACGTCAACGCCATAGACAAGTGGTCCAGGGTCGTCTTCCCCATCACCTTCACCTTCTTCAATCTGGTCTACTGGCTTTATTATGTCCACTAGGGCGGCGATAGTGAGCATGTAAGGCAACACCACTGCAGTTTGTTTTTTTTTTAAGAGAAATTGGTCCTGTACAGACATGGAAACAGGAATGTTCGGCCCGTTTGTAAAAATCCTCTTTTGGCACAACTAGTACTGGTCCTTACAGTGTAAATACAAGTTAATATATGATATATATAAATATATATATATGAAGACAGAGATATAATTTCATAAAATAAAATCTATTGCTTTTGCTGTACACATACGAATATAAAAAAATATATCAGAGTTGAAGAAAGTAAAAATTCAGTATTCACAGGTTCAACATGCCAAATGAGACTAATGACTCGAACGATTTTTGGAAAATGATCTCCAATTTATTCCTTTATTCTGTTCTGTTATTTCACGTTTTGCCAGTAAAAGGAACGCAACTTTTATCTGCGTAAGATAAAAAAAGAGATAAAGAGATGCAGTGCAGAAACAGATTTAACTTCGCCCTGCAGACAAGCAGGATATTTGGTTTAATTTCTAACATAATAAACAAAAAAAAAACTCCAGACTTTAAACTGATCAGAGTTAGTATCCTTTCTGAAGCCAGCTTTTTAATCACAGCTACAACTGCGACAGGAAATGAGAGGAAACTGCTTATTCAGCCAAATTCAGGAGGGTCTGGATTTACTTCAGCTGCTGATTGTTGCAGGTTTTTATTTTAGCAATCAGAAACAATCACACGTTTCTACAACACTTTGTTTTAGCGCCTCACAAACTAGAAATCTCCCACAGTTAACTCTTTTATTTCTTTTCAGCAGTTTACCTAAAGTATGTTTGAAAATGTTCAAAGTTAACAAGTCATGACATGTCTTATAATGATTTTCTGTTCACCTAAATTTAATTAAATTAAATGTCGAAGTGGGCAGTATAAACAGAAATCATTTTAGGGCTTTATTTACAACAGCCTGAAGATTTTATTCATCTTTTCCCAGGCAGTATTTCAGTCTAAAGGGCTTTTCCTGTTGGTGGAAAACAGGAGTTCATCTTCTTCAGGCAGAGCTGGTTTTATCACAGAGATGCGAACATTTGCTGACATTTTAGCCCCATCATCCCAGAGCCTTGGTGTGTTAAATACCAGCCGGGTTACCGGCTCTTGTTTATTATTGTGCAGATCAATGGGAGGCTTCAGAAAGGACTCGTCCTCTGTCAGCGGCATGGCAGTTTGATTTATTTACCGTTTTTCTGCTCCCTTATTGTTTCTTGGTCCAAGCTCGGTATCCAGCTGGCCTTCTTTTCACGATGACGTCATGAAATCCTTAAATACTGCTAGAATTCTGCAGAGTGCATTTGAACCATCAGCTAAACTTATTATTTTCACTTCTGGTAAACGAAGGAGCAGATTTGAACCAAGTCTTTTTTTCTTGCAACGTTATCGAAACGTCTGAGATTGTAAACATCATTTTCTTTTTAAGGAAAGCAGGAGAACGTCAACCAGCTTTCCAAACCACAAAAATCAAGCCTTTATGTTTGCAAAACGGACGTGGATTAGATTAGATCGTGGTTTAATTTCTATGATTCAACATGGCAGAAAAGCATGAAGTCTGATTTGCCTTTTTGAAGCAGCCAGAAATGCAGATCAGATACAAAACTCATGTCCAGTTTTTTGTCCTACAGTCAGTGTCAAAACACTTAGCTTAGAGCACTTTTCACAGACTTTAAATACGTTTCCTTGGGTTAAATTTGTAATTTATTATGCAACACAACCAACAATTAAAGACCTATCATTCCTTGAAGGAATAACACGTTGATGACGACTCTCAGCTACTACCATGCCAAATCTTAGCTCAGTATCTGTAAAACCGACTGAGTTGTTGCCATTTCTGTGTTAGCTAAGGCTGATTAGCTTTGGTGGCCATCTTAAATAGACTCAGACACTTAAAGTTTCAATGAAATTCACCAGTTGTTTGTGAGATTTTTTATTTTTTATTAAAAAAAAGCTTAAATTAGGCTTTTTTTCTTTTGCACTTTCACTTCCACCACCTGATTAATGGTGTTAAATATTAATTACGTTTTTTGATTTTTCATTATCATTCTTAATATGTGTGAAAAGCTTTGAAACCTGATCTGTTTTTTTAAAGTCCTTTAAGCCTACGCAAGGTTTCCTCTGATGTTATTCCCTTTAAAACAAATAAATGAAGCTCGGCTCAGAGACGTGTTTTCCCCTGTAAAAAAACATTTGTTTACGAGGGCTTTAGAGAAAAACGAGAGAATAAAACCCAGACAGGACTGCAGTAACGGTGTGCTCTGTCTGAACAGCTGAATATTGTGCCTTTACCACCAATCCTAATCTTTTCACAGGGTCTAACTTCTACGCCGCGGGTAGAACCTCAAACATCTTGTATTTTTGTAGAATAAGACGAACAAGGAGAGAACCAGAAATGGACTCGCGAGGATCTTTTCTGAGGCTCTGACATACCATTATGTGTTGTAGTGAGACATTCCAGCATTATGATGACAATCTCTCAGTGCTGATCCAAAAAGTGAAAAAATAAAAATATAAATAAAGCAGCTCGGGCTTTCTTTAGTGTAAACAGAGGACCTGCTGCAGATGGACACGTGTCTCCTGTGGACATAGGAGCCTAATGGACTCAGAACAACAGGTTTGCCCGCAGGCTGCAGAGGATGAGGATGTGTTATTGTGTAAAAGTAACGGTACAGTTTTTCTCTCATGCTCTCCATGCGCTCTGAAGTGGAACGGCTTGTTTGGGAGGCAGAGACTTTCTGATTCTGAGAACCGTTTGTGTCGACTTACAGAGACTTCAACCGAGCAGAGTTTAAATAAAGCTGATATCTCTACATAAAAACAGTGTTTTCTTGTTTAATCATGAAATAAAAATGTGTTTTTAAGCAAACATGAGATTTGTTATAAAGGGAAAAGCTTTTTAAATTAAAGGCCTAGCATTCCTTGAAGGAATGCATATTGCCCGCTGTCTTTCCTGCCAGAGATTTAAGCTAAGATTCTCTTTTATTGTGAAAGGACGGAGTTAAAGCTGTTTTGCTCAAATGTTGTAAAAAAAGCTGCAAGGTCTTGTCAGATGTGTTACTTCTCGGAGTGTTGTGGATGACTCTCAGCTACTACCACGCCAAATTTTAGCTCATTATCTGTAAAACTTACAGTTACAGCTATTTTTGTGTTGGCTTATGAGAGTTAACTGTGGTGGCCATCTTAAATTGGTCAGTTTCAGATTTACATCTAATAATTACTTCATGACTTTCATTAAAATCCATCTAGTGGTTCATGAGATATTTTGCTAACAGACACAGTTTGTCCCAACATTTAATGCCAGAGTTTGAAGCAAAGATGTAGAGCTCGGAGGATGTGTTCTGAGGGACTCTAAGCTACTACCACCACATTTTAGGTCAATATCTGTGGAGCCGGCTGAGGTTTGGCCATGCTTGTGTTTGCCGTGGTCGATCAGCTGTGGCAGCCATCTTAAATTGAGCTGACTCCAAAGCTTAATCAGTTGTAGATTTACATCATGTGATGACTTTCTGAAAGTTTCATTAAACTCCCTCCAGTGGTTCTTCAGATATGTTGCTAACGCTACAAACATCGACCTTCGGCGCCAGGTGAGAAATACAAATACGAGTCCTTTAAGCACAAAAGGCTGAAACCTACATTTTGTAACTGTGTCAAAGTGAGCTCTGTCTGCATTTTCCTACAGTGAGGATCTGCGGTGGGAATGTGGCGATGCCGTTAGCCCGGTGAGGACGTCTGCGGCTGTCAGGTTAGAGGCGAATTCCCACGATTAACTTGAACTGTAGTGAAAACAAACACCATGAATGTGTTAGACTGACAGCATTTGGGTCCATTCTCATTAATAATCAAACAGTTGGATGTTTAATTGACTGGAAATCCAAACTGCAGACACAAACGCTCTTATGTCACCCAGAGGAACTTCTCTTGCTTCACCCAGGTTTATTTCTCAGGCTGTCTTTAGTTTACTTCACAGAACACTGCCATGACCAGTTAAAACTACCTTACAGACATTATTGGACAATTAAACATTTGATTTGTGTGAATAAATCCACAAAAGGGCTTAACATATTCTACAAGTCCAGCAGAATGAGAAGAAAAAAAGCTTTTTATTCACAACAGTAATGAAAGAACAGAATCAGAAAAACAAACGCCTCATGTAAACGTTAAATCATCATAAACAGTGTTTTATTGGTCCATCATTTCAGCTGCAGCACCATCTGAAAGAAACATCAAGATCAAATCAGTCATTTAAAGATATGCAAATCGGTTTTAATATCCAGAATAATTCATACAATCAGACAAACTAAAAGTAGTAAATAAGGACGTTTTCTCTCTCTCCACATTAAAGAAGTGAAAAGATTTTTTCTTTGATAATGCTGCCACCAAGTGTCTAAACCAAAATGTAGTTTACAGATTTTTTTTTTTGTCTGTTGACCCAAACACCTCTGGAGGTGAGGAGTTACAAAGAAGTGAAACATCAGCCGCCGCTGCGTTGCATTGTGGGTAAAGAAGGTGTCATGTTCCACCAGACAGAGCGACGTGTTGATCACCTTCAGTGTGTGTGTGTGTGTGTGTACCTTGTTAGCAGCCTCCAGTGAGCTGATGAGCGTGCTCAGTTCCTCCGTGCTCATCTCCATGGTGACCGGTCGGAGCGCTCCGTTCTCCCTCACATCCAGACTGAGGCCGAGCAGAGGCGTGTTGAGGGACGAGATCTTATCGCTGGACAGAGCTAACTGCAGAGAGGAGAGGAAGAAAGAGCAGAAACGCTCGGTGAAGGCAGTTTCTCGCGTTTGGGTTTGATCGGGATGATTTTATTTGGGACTCAGACAAGTCTTAGTTTATTACGATGCTTAACCACAGAGTCACCTTCAGCTGCCAGTCAAAGTCCTGCAGGGTAGCAGAGGAGATGTTGTTGGTTCTGTCCAGCAGAGCGCAGCGGATGTCTTGCTGTCGTGCTCTCAGAACGCTCAGCACGGCGTCAGCGTGGCTGCTGTTCACGTCTGACAGCTTGGCCAGAACCTGCACACATCCAGCAGGACGAGAAGTCAGAATCTGACCTCAGATCAGGTTCAGTCAGAACATACAGCTGCTTCCTCCACACACTGTCATGTTATTTATCAGATGGTCGTAACAAAACAAAGCAGCCATAAAACTTGTCGTTTTACAACTTTATTCTGTTGAATTTTCAGTGATTAATGTAAAAACTGAAGCTTTAGAATTTCGACCTTCTCATCTGTCTTCCAACCAGAGTTTCAGCCGAAGCAGACCTTTTCACTCACCTCTTCATCTGAAATGTTGCTGCCAACAGCGAGGCGAAACAGGGCTGTCAGGAAATCGAGCAGCTGCAGCCACTCCTGCAGGCTCCAGGTGGCGCTGTAATCCGCCCTTCGAGGAGGCTCCCTCCCACAAAGTCCATCCACCACCCTGTGACACAACTGAGCAACAAACGACACGGAGGAGCAACGTTCAGCATTTAGCTGTGGGATAAAAAAAAAACTCGTTCTGTAGAGTGACAGCGACCTAAAATAAAACTAATTAAAGTCGAAAAATTGCACTTTCTATGGAAATGCAGTGTGAACGTGGAGTACTGAATTATTTTGTTGAAATCTGAAGAAGCTGAAACTGAGTAGTTAAAGCTAAAATAAGCAGAACACCAGCTAAAAGCTACAAGGAGCAGAAGGCGAGCTAAAAATGGATCCGTCCCCTCTTCTGAGCAGGATGTGGTTTTACATCGCCTTGTTGAAAAGATGTGCTCTCAGATGCAGCAGATGATGGTGTAAAATCTCTGCTGGACTTTTCTGCATTATTACTGCCATCAGAGAACACTGACCCAAGCCCAGACCATCACAGAACCGGGCTCTTGGGCTTGTTGCGGACAGTCTGGATGCTGCTTTTCGTCTTTGGTCTGGAGCAGCAAATATCTGCAACACTGATCCATCTGAGCACAATCCTTGTTTTCACAGATGGAGCCCAGAGAAATCTGCGCCGCCTCTGGACCGGGTTAACATCAGGCTTCTTTGTCGCACAGCAAAGCCGTGAATGTAACTCTCCATTGTTCCTCTTGACAAAGGTTTCCCAAAGTAATCCTTTGTCTGTGTAATTCAGCTGTTCTGGATTCGGTGCCGTCTCAGGGATCGGAGATCACGGCTGTCCTTTCCACGATGAAGTTTAATGATATTCTGCTCTGTCGGGGGACAAACCTGCAAATCCTTTCCAATCTTACATTGAGGAACTTTATTAAATTAGTTCAATGTTTTTTTTCACACATCTGCTTAACATATTTGATCCTCAGAGACTGTATCTGAAGTTTTTCAGCAACGTTTGACCTAATTTAGTCATCTAAATCCCTCTTTTATCAACTTCTGAGGACAAATTACAGGCATGGGATAAATACATTTGTTTATGTTTACAAGTAAAGCTGCAAAGAAAACATTGAATCTTTTGGTTTTATACAAGAAAAGAAATAAGTCAAAGTAAACGGATCACTGTTTTTATTTACATAGATACAACTTTTTAAATTTCTAATTCTAATTTGATAACATTTTTCTTTCTTGGTTTTGTCTCTGGACAAACTAATAATTAACTGGATGTCAAATATTTTGCATTTTTTGTACAAGTTTAATAGAAAAACATTCGGTTAGAAACGCGATGATGAGAATTTGGTTCTTAACAACCGAAATAAAAAAAAAACATAATTCTTATACATTTTTGTTTGTTTAAACATACAGTCGTGATTAAAAGTTCAATTTAAGAAACAATTCGTCCTTACTTTAGTACAATCCGTGTTAGATATCCTGTTGAGTAGATCCGTCATGTTTTCATTCAGTTCCGCTGCCGTTTCCGGTCAGCTGACTTCAGTCACATGATGGCCCGAGACACGTTCACTGGCAGTCGGAAACGCTCCTTGTCACCTCTAATGTCTTCCCCACGCACGCTCGAAGTAGTCGGAAAGCGGAGTGTCGTTGATTATTTTTTCGAATAGAGGCTCCTTCTTCTTGTTTATCTCACGGGACATCGAAATGTACCGGTTTAAAAAGTCGGTATTAAAAAGTGAGAGGAGAACCTAAAGCGTCGCAGGGCTTCCTCCGGCACAGGGGCTCGGTTTCACGTCCTGCTCGCGTCTTGAGTCGCTCGGAGCTGCAGAGAGATGTGACCGAAGCGTCTCAGCCGCTGCCGACAGCCAGGGTCGGCCAGGCAGCGAATGGGAACACAAAACCCGGGTAAGTAAGGGATGTTTTACCGACCATTTTGCAGGAAATGACGCGAAAGCATGTCTGAGATTCTCCTTTTTTTTTGCTGTTCAGATCTGCAGGCCTCTCACCTGTTACTGCTCCGAAAGTAAACACAGGGACCACCGCTTGTCTTGATTTTAGCTTCCTGTGTGTCTTCATTAATGAACACTGATCGAATAAGCTGCATAAATGTCAGTGGGTTTATGTGGTTTGGCTCAAACTTGCTGTAGTCTGAAATAACAGAACTAAACCAGGATGAGTGTCCCTTTAAACTGACTAATTTCAAGTCCAGCTCCATTAGATGAGACTTGGTGTCTCAGTCTGCTGTAACAGGATGTCCTCAAAGTCCAAGTTCATCAGAGACCTGGGAGTCACCCTCCTTTATTTGTTTATCAGTTTTCAGATAACAGCTCTTTTACAAATCACTTTATTAGTGCTAATCTTTTCATTCTGCCTGTCAAACTGCTTTCTTTTGTATTTTTTCTTAATTCATTGAAGAAGTGGGAACAGATGGCTGCTGGGGACAAAGAGCCTCAGGATCCAGTTTAAAGTTGGTTCTCTGCTAAGTCGTGTGTTATGTGTTGACACAACCCTGGTTGATTTATTGAGTTTAGAAGCCGTTTTTATGCCTGAATGATTCATAGGTGACATTCAACCTACCTGGAGCCATTTTGTGTTGGCAGGAGTCAGCATACCAAGAAACCCGCCCTTGCCTGCTGCATGGCTTGCAGTTAACTTGACCTAGGTGAGTCTGTCCACAGGTGGTGGACCCATGAGGAGGAGGCTTCCTGTCAGTTCGCTTTAGCTCCAGGATCCGAGGCTTGGATCTTAAATTGCTGCTGAGCTCCCCCTCCCAGGAATGGGCAAGGTCCGGGCAAGGTCTCCGGACAGATTGTTCTCCGTCAGACTCCTTCTTTTGGTCCAGTTTTCCATTGAGACCCCAACATGGGGCACTCAAACCCCATCACCGTGACAGTTCTGCTCCTCCATGAAGGGAATCCATGGAGGAGGTTCGATCATCTGATCTGGATGTTTTTCCCAGACCTCAGTGGAGATGGTTGTATGTCCTCTCTGGCCTGGGAAGTCCTCGGGATCCCCCCAGGAGGAGGTGGAGTGGGCCACCGAAGTGAGGGACGTCTGGGTCTCCCTCCTGGACCTCTGCAACCCAACCTTGGATCAACAGAAGATGAATGCATGAACGACTCATTGGTCAGAGTTAACGAAAACAAACAAAAGATTCCTCCTATCATGAAATCATGTTTGAGTGAAGAAAAAACTGTAAAAGCAGGAAAGTTCAAGCTCTCCTTCGTTGATGTAAAACTTTGCTTTTAATGTCTGAAACGTGAGAACTGTGAAACCATCTGAATTCCCCCTTTTTGTTTTTGTTAGTTTGTCATGCAGGTGAAGTGAGGAACTGAAACGTGTTTGCCTCTGCAGAAGGAGGACATTGTGAGAGTCCAGCGTGGAGCACAGAGGAGGGTTCTGAGGACGGGGCGCCCGGCTGCGTTGATGGAGCGCTTCCACTGGGTGCAGCATCGCTGTCGACAGCTGCTGAACGGAGACTCGGGGCGAGGCTGGTACTCCGCGCCTGATGGCCTCCCGGACAAAAACTACGTGGACGCCCACAGCTCCCCGCAGAGGGTCGGCGGGAAGAGGAGGACGGTGCTCGCCCGCCACGGACCGTACCAACAGGAGCACGAGGCCGTATCCAAAAAGTACAAGGGCAACGCCATCCGGACCACCAAATACAGCTTGTTGACTTTCATCCCCATGAACCTGTTCCAGCAGTTCCACAGGTCAGCTTTTCTTACCTAAAAATGAAAACTACAAATGGAATTATTTTAGATTAGAGCACCTTTTTGTGACAAAACATGAGGCAGTCAGAGCTGGGAGGAAAGATAAAATAAAGAGTGAAAAATAAACTTGTTGGTTTGGTTTTCTGAGTAGGAATCAGAGGTCCACCATCATGTTCTTTCCTGCAGCTGGTCCTGATCTATAGATCGAACTTGTGCACTTAAAAAGCAACATATAGAAGATTGTTCTCACTCTTGGCTACAGTAAGCTGGTTGTAGCAGCTGCTGCTGCATCTTTGTTTTCCTACCTGGGAATTAATTAAGTCTGTAAGGCATGGCCGATTGCAGATTGATTATTTGGTGCCTCCTGATATAATATGATATATTGCCCAAAGTATTGGTAACATTATGATGCAGCAAATCTATGATAATAAATAAATCCTGAAAATATTGTTCATTAAAAGTTATGGGTAATGTTTAATGAATAGTTGGCTCGATCTGTTTGTTTGTGCATGAACAAAGAGTTTGAAGTTGGGGAGTGGCTTCCAGGAAAATAAAGGCGAGGACTTAAGGTTTTAAGTTGGACGCTAAGGTCTTTTTTGTGTAGCTTTGCTTGAATGAGTGTATATTTTCTGCCACCTTGCAAGCTACTACCGCTCCAAAACTGACTGAATTCCAGCCGTTTGTGTGTTTTCTAAGGTTGGGTTGCTGTGTTGCCCATTAATCTTTGTGGCAGCCAATAATCAATTCTGTCTTTTAGCATAAGGTCAAGATGAGGCCAATTAAAGAAGAAACTGAGCTTTTTTTGTGTGTAATTGATTGTTATTTTTAGGAATCTTTAAATCCTTTCTTACGATGTGTTGTGTAAGAAACAAAAGTTTAGTTTTTGTCTTCTGCTTTTGTTTAAATACCTGGAACCACCTTCCTCTCTGGTTTAGCTGTTCGCTAATGATGCTCTTATTGGACACATCTGTCCTCTTTATCTAGTTATTTATTTATTTTTTTGTTGGGATATCTTTATTTTGAGCCTGGTGTTTGTACTGTTGCTGCACTTTTCCATCCGTGTTGCTCTGGTGTCTGCAGGGTGGCCAACCTTTATTTCCTGTTCCTGGCGCTGCTCAACTGGGTTCCAGTTGTGGAGGCCTTCGAGAAGGAGATCACCATGATTCCTCTGCTCGTGGTTCTCACAGTCATCGCTGTCAAAGATGCACTCGAAGACTACAGGCGCTACTTGTTCGACAAGAAGGTCAACAACAACGTGGTGCGAGTTTTCTGCGGGTGAGTGAAGCTGATCCCGATCAAATCCGCTGTTTTCTCTTTCCTAATGTGTTAAAATCCCAGTTCCTTGGTGGAAATCTTCCAGTCGTTGCTGCTGTTAATAAATGTTGGAAACGATCAGTGTAGGAGTGACCTCAGGGTGCATCTCTGCCAGAAGTGGAATCTCAGTTATTGCAGCATTTCGGGGTTTTTAGAAACAGACTGAAAGTGTGATGAGCAAAAAGGGCAGAAGAAATAAATTAAAGCTGAGATTAGTTTCATTTGTTTTGTGGCTCACCAGAGCAGAAAAACAACTTTTAGTTGAAACAAATCCCCCAGAGGAACTTGCGGTTCCTCGCAGTGTGGAGGAAGTGGGTAAGATTTGAAAATGTGGCAGTTTTATCTCAGAAAGAAGTATTTGTCTCAGAAAGCACCGACCTTTAAAGGTTTTCCTGCTTATTCTGACAGTTTTCTTTCACTTTAACCCCCTCCACTATTAAATAAAGGCTTCTAGAGCCCGTCAGAGTCTTTAAAGAAATTAAGTATATAAATGTTTAAGTTGCACTGCAAGATTTGTAGAAAACTTTGCTTTACTGCTTAACCTAAAATAGTTTCCTCCAAGAAAAAAAAACAACTTTAATAATGTAGTAAATGTGGTGTTTAGTCTCATTAATCTGCAGGAATAAAAAAATAACCCTTAAGTTTCATTTCATTTAATCACATCAAAATAATTTTATTTTTTATTAACTCAGTTATTTCTATTTGAAACCTGTGGTTCTTTGTCTTTAAACACAATAAAACGGAGCTAGTCTTGATCTGTTCTCCAGTTTCTAATCGGTTTTAGGTAGTTTAGTTTTATTCTGCTACGACAAACAACCCAAACCAGCTGCATCGTTTCCGCGGTGGAGGCAATAATCAGGTCAAAAATGATCAACGTAAAACGTTGACCTCAGGGTGAAAACGTTTCGTTTCAGTTTTAACAGAACTGATCCGGATATGAGCGACTTGTTCTCTTTCTCACAGGCTGCCTCTGGGAACTGACCTGAATTTACTTCTTGTTTTATTTTCTCTTTGGTCAGCTGCAGGCAAAAACTGTGGTTTGGTTTCTAAGGTTTATCGTGACTCAGAAATGCATCATTACTAAAGGTTTTTAAATGTGTTCATTTGTTTCAGCTTGAGTGAGAAGAAGTTTGCAGCAAACTGCATGATGTCTAAAAATCTAATCTTTTCAGCTCATCCTGATAGATGTTGTATTCCATGTTCTATTTAGAGGAAAATCAACAAGCCGGTGCATCATTTATAGTTCTATTTGCATTTTATAGAGAATTGCATTAAAAAAAAAGCGTAAGCTCAAATAAGACTGAGACTCTTGTTTCAGCCCCTGACAATAAAATCCCTGTAATCTGGCAGCATCTTGCTTTTTTAACTCCTTCAGTAAATAATAACCTCAGAAATTCGGGTGTTGTTTCTAAGCTGCGATCTTTTGTGTCACAGAAGGAACTTGAGATGATTGTTCATGTTCATACAGTCTTTTTACGTGTTTAAGTAAATCCTCCTTGGCTCGCCTTCAGTCTGTGCAAAACGCTGCAGTAAGGTTACGAACTGAGACCCATAGAAGAGCTCACATAACTCCGGTTCTGGCCTCCCTGTAAGTTTGAGGATCCATTTCAAAATTTTGGTTTTAACTTTCAGGGCACTTCATGGTCAGGCTCTTCTGAAGCCTTTCTGTCCATCCAGGTCTTTGAGGTCCTCCAATCAGATGTTGCTGGTGGTACCACGCACTTTTTATAAAACACGCAGTGTCAGAGCGTTTCAAGTGGTGGCTTCCGGGCTCTGGAAGGCTCTCCCTTTGTCGCTGCGTTGCTCAGACTCCACGGTCTCTTTTAAGAAACATCTTAAGACATTTTTATTCAGACAGGTTTTTAGTTAGGTGTTGTTTTAATGTTTTTAAGTACGTTTTTTTTGTTATGTTGCTCTCTGTTCAGCACTGTGACGCTGCTGTCTGTGAAATGTGGTATATAAATAAAGCTTACTTACTTAAGCATCAACCAAATGCTACAGATTTATAATTCAGAGCTTTTGATACAAATATTATTCTCTTTTCTTGTTCTCTGTAGTGAACAGTTTGCAGGTTGGAAGCAGAAAAATGGACATAAAGTAAAAGTTTTCACTCAGATGAACCGTTCGTTTGTGAAGTTTAGATTCAGAAACACAACATGGTGCCACGGTGGGTTTTAAACCCTCTGTTCATCATTACTGAGCAGCTCCAATCAGCATTGTGAGGTGATAAAATGGTAAAATGCAATGTTTTGTAAATGCATTTTTCAGTTTTTGTCTACATTTGGTCCAAACCAGAGTTGATTTATTGGTTTGAGGCTCATAAAAACATCAGATTCAGATCCATTGATCCATCAGCTGCTGTGGTTTTATAGTTTTTTTCTGGCTATCAGTGATAGTTTGTGGGTTTTGCTGCTGTGTAACGCTCCTTCCAGCTATATATGCTTATGTAATATTTGAGGTTTTTTTGTGGCGGCTGTAAAAGTTGGACCTTGAGTTTGCTCTGTAGAGGAGTGGCGATGAAGAACGTCATCCGGGCTGTAATTACTTCAGCCTTTCTGCTTGCTGCTGTGCTTCACTTCAGCACGATGTGGCAACGAGTCCACATCAGGAAAAACTAAGTGAATAAAGTAACAGAATGAAACCAGACGAGTGGTACCGGCTGGATAAAAGCTCTGGAACCAAAACCTCACGAACCAAACCTCACGAACCGGCGGGTTGGAATCAGCTGTAGTGGACTCATGTATAGCTTGGAGCGACCGCATCCTAACTCTGTTAAGGAACACCTGAAGAAGAAGAGGACAGTCGGACCTTCCTTCACAGAGAACGAAGAGCTGAAACGACTTCTGGCTTTGTACAAAACCAACAAGATTCGGACCACAAAGTACTCTCTGCTGTCCTTTTTGCCCAAGAACCTGTTTGAGCAGCTCCATCGCTTTGCCAACATCTACTTCATCTTCCTCGCCACCATAAACTTCGTCCCCGTTGTGGAGGCCTTTCAGCCGGAGATTTCTGTCATTCCTATTCTACTGGTGTTGTCCGTTACAGCCATTAAAGATATCTTTGAAGACTACCGGAGGTTCAAATCGGATCATTTTATCAACAATTTCAACTGTAAAGTTTACTGCAGGTAGGAGGAGATGTTTGCTCTCCTGGTTCTTCTGAACTTTGTCAGCGTTTTTCATATTTGTGGTTTGAGGAAAATGATCTCTACACGTGAGCTTCAGTTTGCTGTGATAAAAGGAAACAAATAAATTTAAACAAACACTAAACATCGGGAATAAACCTTTTAGCCTCATTTAGAAAACATCAGAACAGAGACTGTCATGCTATTAACTCAATAATTTAAATGTATTTATATGATCTTCAATGTTTTCAAGACATATGACCAATAACATAAGATCTAAGATAATAATTTAGAATAAATCCCAAAGTTTAGCTTTCAGTTCTTCCTAAGATTTCAGAAAATCTATCCAGTTTTTGGAGTTTTTGTGTGGTTTCGACTTGTTTCTGAAAGATATCTTTAAATCTTATTAAGTTTACTTATTGTAGGTCAGAATATTCAGGTCAAATCCTGAGGTAAAGTTCACCTGTCGGTCAGGGAACCTTTTATAGATGATAATAAGTATTTTCCGGTGATTTGATGCACGGCTTTGCTTCCCTAAACGTTTAACTTCCTGTTGCATGTAGTCGACCCAAGGCTGCTCGCTGTGTTCGTTTCAGTTTATCCAATAAGATCAGAGGAAATGTTTGGTCTGTGTTTAACCTTTATTAGACTTGCACAAGAACAAAAATGTGTGTGCCCGTAAAGAGCCATAAAACGTTACTTAGTCATCAAAGCGTGCAACAAAATGATTCCTAAAAACTGCTGTATGCTTTGTTTTAAACCTGCAGTAATCAAAGTAACAAAATCAACTCTTTCCGCTCTTAGGTTGTTATAAACTTGTGGACCAAGTGTTTTTAGTAAATTAACATTCATTTTTTAATTTATGAGGCAGTTTATTTTGATAGTGACCAGTAGTATTAGTGTGGACGTTTATCAGTCTTTTTTTCTTTTGGGACACAGTAGAAATATGGAGTAAGATTTGATTGTAAATAAAGAAGCTGTGGATGAACTCTTGAACTATGGTTTTCTCTGTACTGGAAGTCGTCAGGCTGGTTTATTATTATTAGGTTGTCGGTCAGCGAGTGTAAAAAATTAACCGCAGGTTGCATCAAACTAACGCAGACGTCCTCTGTTAAAAAATACACTTTTAACTGGAGTTAATCTGGCATATAAAACACCATTCTTGGATAAAGACTGGTCAGGATGTGTAATGGAGCTGTACGTCATGTAGCTCAGCACTTTTTGTTGGATATTCCAGTGGTTTGCGGTTCTGGGTCAGCCCATAATTAACCCTGAGGAGCAGACTTCACCGTCACTTCAAGGTTTTTAAGATCCAGTGAAGAAATTGATTATTTTGCGTAAAACCTTCACTCAGAAATCCTGGAGTTTCCTTATCTTTGCATTTATTAATCTGATACATTTTCTTTGTCCCTCAGCAAGCAGAAAGCCTACTTGGAGCGGTGCTGGAAGGACGTGCAGGTCGGGGACTTTGTCCAGTTGTCCTGTAATGAAATCATTCCGGCTGACCTGCTGCTGCTGTATTCCTCTGACCCCCATGGGGTTTGTTACATCGAGACGGCAAACCTGGACGGAGAGACCAACCTGAAACAGAGACAGGTGGTTTCAGACCTCTCTCTGCAGGTAAACACCACCTTCTCACCGTCTACTCAGTACTTTATTTTGTTTTGCTTCTCATTAACTTGTTCTCAGTCATGCATGTGTCCAAATTTAGAGAAAATGCTTTGACTGCCTTAAATATCAGACGTGTCTTCGTCTGAATCCAATCCCCCTAATGTCTTTTGGTCATCTTTTTCATAACTTTATTTAGGCCTGTATAGAAGAGTGTAACGGTCCTGTTTGGTTATAGTTTTGTTGTTCACATCCAAAAACAGAACGTCTTTTAGGGGACTTTGAAGCAGGATTTATGGTGGAAAAAATACTTCTTTAAAGCTGTCTAAAAGTAATGATCGTCTGAGAAAGTGGTTTGTTTTCAGCTTTGTGCAGAAGTCCTGATCCAGTTGTTTTGTTTTCAAGCAGCCATACTTTCTTGTAGTTTTTGAAAGCGGTCTTGATTAATAGTTGTCATCTTTCGGCCGCTGTCGTTCCATGTTCTGCTTGTAGAGTTGGGCACAGAAAGTGTCCTGTTTTCCGTTACTGCGCCCCCAGTCTCCTGTAGCTCGATCTGCTGGCACTGCAGACGAGGTGGGGCTGTTTGAGTTTATGTTATAATCTGATTGAACAGAGTTTTGTTGTTTTCAGGGAGAGGACTTCACCCCTGAAAGCTTCCACAGTCGTATTGAGTGTGAGAACCCCAACAATGACCTCAGCAGGTTCCGAGGTTACATGTGAGTTCTTTTATTTCTTTTAACCCTGCAGTATTTGTCACCTTTCACACATGTTAACCTCTTCGTCGTTTGTTTTTTTTTGTCCTACAGAGAGCACTCCAATGGGGTTCGTGTCGGCCTCCACAGCAGCAACCTTCTGCTGAGGAGCTGCACCATCCGAAACATTGAGACGGTGGTTGGCATCGTGGTTTATGCTGGTGAGAGCACATTATCACAAGGAACATCGTGATTTAGTGTAGATATTTTGTACAAACATAAGGTTTGTTCAATCTGATAGCTGCTGAATTATCATCTGGTTCTTGGAATCTGACTTAGCGTCTGTGTGTCACCCTCTTATCATTCCAAGCACACATCAGTAACACGATTCAGACTGCATATTTTCACCTCTGTGATATAAACCGCCTCCGCTCATCTCTCACACCAAGCAACACCGCTGTCCCATCCTGTCCCGGTCCGTACCGTGATCACTTCAATCCTCCGTCTCTTTGGTCCCGTCATAAACTTCAGCTGGTCCAGAACTCTGCCACGTTACCTCCTACTCTTCAGCAGCTTTAAATTTCACACTGACTAAAAAAAAAAGCCCATTTGCTACTTTTAGCTAGTGTTTTTTACTTTTAGCTTTTAGTTAGAAGTTTCCTACTTTTTAAAGTAGCTTTTTCCAGCTTCTATCTAGTGTTTACTGCTTTAAACTAGTGCTACAAAAGTAACCAGTCTATAATCCTATTGCATCAGTAGATGAGCTCAGACAAAGCAGAAAACGGCCCAGCCCGTCTGCTCAGAACAGTGACTCAGTGAAATATGTCTCACTTCTGTTTGTTCTGCGAAAGACTGCCCACCTGAAAAACCACCACAAGTACCAACCTGCATGTCGGTGTTGATACAAAACTCTCTGTCCCCCATGATGTTAACCGAACGAAAATGGAGGCGGCCACGAGTAAAGTGTAAAGTCTAAACATAAAACGGGTTGTTCAGATGTGGTTTTTTTTTTTTATTTCTTGGTTGTAAAACAAATCAAACAGCCTGGTTGTTTAAACAGACACGGGTAAATTTAGACACTGAATGTCAAATTGGGTTATAAAGTTTATGTTTGAATCCTGAATACTTTGTGTAATTTAGCCTTTTATGACTGCTATATCTCATGATCCTGATGCTTTTTCTCCTCAAATATTATCCGGCATGAGGTTAAGCACCCCTGTCCTCGTAGGACCTTCACACGTCCTGCAAACATTCTTTCCTGCAGAGAATAGGTTCATGCTCTGTGGTCTTATTGTGTGGCTCAGGTCATGAGACTAAAGCCATGATGAACAACAGCGGGCCGAGGTACAAGCGCAGCAAGCTGGAGAAGCGCCTGAACACCGATGTCCTGTGGTGTGTCTTCCTCCTCATAGTCATGTGTCTGACTGCTGCTTTAGGTGTGTACCGACACAAGAACGCACAACGCACAACACAACTGTGGGTCCGGATTCCACAATAACTGAGAAGCTGAAAAAAATCAACATGTTTCACTTCTAATGTCTTTCAGGTCATGGCTTCTGGCTGAAGAACCTCAAAGACCCTATTTTTCAGGTTGGCGGTGAGATTTCTCCTGCTCTGGCTGGTTTCTACGTTTTCTGGACCATGATCATTGTACTCCAGGTGTGTTCAGATAAGAACCAAATTATAAAAGAGACGATAAATAAATGGGGGGAAAAACAACAAATCTGTCACTTTTACTGCCTTTAAACCCATGATCTAAATATTTGATTTTATAACGCTGACTTTTTAACACTTTGTTTCAAAAAAATGAACAATTATTTGATAGATTACTTGAAGCCCAACATTTCTGCTGCTTTCAATCCCTCACAGTGAGAGAAAACCACGAGACTTGCTCTGTAACGTATACCGTCTGTGATTTAGACCTGTTTGATTGCTGTTTTTGTGCTCCCTTTGTGCCAGTTTTTCTTGATACTCCAGTTTTCCTCCCGCGGTCCAGAAACGTGCGCATTCGATTAACTGGTTTGTAGCTGTGACCTTTGATTCTCTTTTACAGTAGAGACATTTTGGCACTGGGACATTAGGGTTTATATTTGTCAAAAAGGAGGCAGAACAGTTCTTTCAAAGACACAGAAGAGATTATAGGGAAAGACAAACAATCACGGCCTGTACCAAGAGTTCGGTGGTTTAATGAGTCAACTATGACCTCATTTTCCTGACCCATCACTGAGAACTGGTTTTAACCTTAGTTAGGCAAAACCATTTAAAAAGAAACTTCTCCTTGTTTGATTGGCTGATAACAGAACCTTTAATGCTTGATCAGACTTGACATCACATCTGATCTGTTTCAACAGGTGCTGATCCCCATTTCTCTCTACGTCTCCATTGAGATCGTGAAGCTGGGTCAGATCTTCTTCATCCACAATGACTTGGACCTGTACAACGAGCAGCTGGACTCCAGGATCCAGTGCCGGGCCCTCAACATCACAGAGGACCTGGGTCAGATCCAGTACCTGTTCTCTGACAAGACGGGGACGCTGACTGAGAACAAGATGGTGTTTCGTCGCTGCAGTATTTATGGGGTTGAATATCCTCATGAGGAAAATGGTGAGAGGTTGACTAATTGATTCTCGTTGCATTTAGAGCAACACCAGACTGGATTTTCTGATTTCTATATTTTTAAAAGTTGTAATAATAATCCTCTGTGTGCTGAAGGTGATTTATAACAGATATTTGACTTGTGCTGATTGCACCTGTTCTCATAAATTCAGTTTACATTTGGTATTAGTGCAACAGTTTGCTAATTTTCTGTTTCCATCAGATTCACGTCTATCCTGAAGTTTTTGCTGTTGTGCAAACTCCACTAAGCTTTTCTCAAAATATGCAAAAACATTCAGAGAAATAAGGATTTGCTTCAGTGTTCAGTGTTGCCACATGTGGAGATAAACCACAGATCGTCAGGTTTCTTGTGATCTATCTTTTCTTCACAGAAAACAAAGACGAGCTGTGACAGAACCCACACGGCTGTAAACCTACGCTGAACCGCAGCAGCAGAGCTTCTCACTTTGTTGTGTTTGACTGTTTGTGTTCGTGTGTTAGCTCGGAGGCTGGAGGTGTACGAGGCGGAGCAGAGCGAGGCGGCTGGTTGCACCGTGACTCTGAAGTCGGGCTTCAGCGGGAAATCTCTCAGCTGTCGCTCCGTCAACTGCAACCACAGCTTCATGTCTCTGCACACGCTCACTGCCGAGTCGCCGGAGGAGGAGGACCAGCTGTCCAATCATGTCCCGGCGAGGACGGGTGTCTTCTGCAGCCGGATGGTCAGTTTTTCACACAGCAATTTGCAAAGTTTTCCTGCACAATGCTGCTGTAGAGTGATAACCTGTGTGGTCATGTTTGTCTTTAAAAATCCCATGAAAATATCATGTTCATTTAAACCAGGGGTCTGCAATCCTGGTCCTCAGGGCCACCATCCTGCATGTTTTCCTTGTTTCTCTGCTCCAACACACCTGATTCATGGTTAAATCACCTCTTCATGTTCTGCAGAAGCCTGTTAATCACTTATTGATTCAAATCAGGTGTGTTGGGGCAGAGGAAGAAGGAAAACCTGCAGGATGGTGGCCCTGAGGACCAGGATTGGACACCCACCCCGATTTAAACCTTAAAAAAACCCAATGCACGTCACCTAAACTCAAAATCAAACTTCAACTTCAAGCAACAGACTCTACAAAGTTGGACTTAATGGAAAAAAAATAGACACTAAAAGTTGTTTGGATGCTACTAAAAGTTTTCAAAAAACATTTGAAAGAAGATGAGATTAGACTAAAACTGAACCTCTCTTGTTCATTAAAGAAAACAGAATGTTTAGCCACATTTAGCACATTTCATTGAGAATACCATCCCTACAGTGAAGCACGGTGGTGGCAACATCACGCTGTGGGGAGGTTTTTCTTCATCAGCAGGAAACGTGGTTAGGTGGGTCACCTTTCAGCATGACAGTGATTCTCAATTTGTTAAAGGAAAAACATTTAATGCTCTAAAGTCAGACCTCAGTGTGATTGACACTAGGAGAACCCAAAGCAGCTTGTAGAACCTGGAGAAGTTTTCTCCTGAGGAACTGGCCAATAGAAAGTCAATAATTTCTTTAATTGTTGCAAAAAAAAGGACCCTACAAAGTATTGACCCTCGGTGCTGAATGCAGCCAAACTCCTCCTTTTTTAGAGATAGATATAATGAAATCTTAATCGTATTACCGAGTTGGTTTGCAGCTTTGTGTTTGTGTTCACTCAGGCGAAGGACGTGATCCCAGACCCCGAGCTGGTCAGGAAGTTGAACTGTCTGTGTTCCTCTGCGCTGCATCTGAGAGAAAGCTCCTCTGAGACATTATCCACCCTGGAGCTCACCTACATCACGGACTTCTTCCTGGCTCTGGCCATCTGTAACAGCGTGGTGGTTTCCTCGCCCAGCCAGCCTCGCTATGTGGTGAGTCTGACCCACCTTGGATAAACGGCAACCAACTCGCTTTGATAGCTTATTTAATTCACATGATTTTCAATTATTTACTACAAGCAATTTTGGTATGTAGCAGTAAAGGTTACAGGAAGTGAAGAGACCTTTGCTAATCTTACGTCGTGTTCTTGTTTTCCTCCAGGTGCCTGAAGCCCAAACTCCTCTGAAGTCTCTTGAGGAAATTAAGTTGCTGTTCCAGCGTCTCAGCTTCTACCCCACCCAAATCAAAGGTAGCCCCCGCAGCTTAACACGCAGGCTGTTCGCTCGTGGGAAGACCGGCTCCTTCACGTTCCCCCTCCCCACCAACAACAGCACAGACTCAGACTCGGCTCCGGAGAGCAACCAGGAAACCAGCAAAGGACAAATGGACCTTTTGGCGAAAGGAGACGGAGATAATCGTGTAAATGTGGAGGAGCAGGAACACCTGGAGGATCACATGGAGGAAGAATGTGATGAGCCCAAGCAGGATGAGGAGGACCTGAGCAGAGACGTGGAGTCCGAGGAGGACAGTGACGACGAGCTGCTGTACGAGGCTGAGAGTCCAGATGAGGCGGCTCTGGTCCACGCAGCCCGAGCGTACCACTGCACCCTGAGGGCCCGCTCGGCTGAGAGCCTGCTGGTGGATCTGCCGGGAATCGGCTCTCTGTCCGTGCAGCTGCTTCACATCCTGCCCTTCGACTCCAACAGGAAGAGGATGTCTGTGGTGGTCCGTCACCCTCTGACAGGACAGGTGGTGGTTTACACCAAAGGAGCCGACTCGGTCATCATGGACCTGGCTGACAGACCCAAAGGTGAAATCTGATGGGATCTGACTGGGTCGTTTATCCCGACCGATGTAGAGACAAATTAATCTAAGATTTGCTGCGATTTCTGTTTCCAGGTGCAGAACAGGAGATCTACAGTCACATCACAGAACAAACCCAGAAACATCTGGATTCTTACGCCAGAGAGGGCCTCCGCACCCTCTGCATCGCTAAAAAGGTCCAAACTTTTAAAGACAAACAACAACACACACAAAAAAACACACTAATATCAGTTTATGCATATTTAAAATACATTTTCTGTCATTTTTATGATTTTTTTGTACCAGAACAGAATAAATATTCTCATCCTCACCAGGTTTAAACATTCTGTAAACAGCAGAAAGTCCACAGAAGGTTTACTATTTGTAGTGTAATTTTATTTCATTATCACCTGTGTGTGTGTGTGTGTGTGTGTGTGTGTGTGTGTGTGTGTTTGTCTGGACAGTTAGCACAATATGTCCTGAAACACTAGATGGTTTTGAATGAAAACTCTTAAGAACGTAATCACTGGGAGAACATCTGCAGCTGAATAACTTTTAGAGTCAATGTCATTCAAGATGGCTGCCACAGCTAAGAGACCTTTGCAAAGAAAAAATGGCTATTGTACTCCTGTTTTTCTGCGTATTTAGTCTTCTTTTGCTGAATAGGAACCTTTAAGAATAAGCAGATTTACACAAATCACCAGTGTGATGTTTACTTTCAGAAAGGATTTATCTTAATTTCAGCTTTTATATAATTTCTTTGCTGATGAGCTTTGGTGTAAATCTGGTTCCTGTCAGGTTCTAGAGGAGGAGGAGTACGACGTGTGGCTGAAGAGGCAGCTGTTGGCGGAGAGCAGCATCGAGAACAGAGAGGAGCTGCTGCTGGAGTCGGCTCAGAGGCTGGAGACCAACCTGAACCTGCTGGGTAGGAGATCCGACCCACGAGCCGACACCGGTGCGTCAGAGAGATGCCACGTGACGCCTCTGCTGTCTGTCTGTGTGCATCAGGCTGTACGGGGATCGTAGACAGGCTGCAGGAGGATGTCCCTGAGACCATCGAAGCTCTTCAGCAGGCGGGGATCAAAGTTTGGGTTCTCACTGGAGACAAACAGGAGACGGCCGTCAACGTCGCCAACGCCTGCAAACTGCTGCGCGCCGACGACCAGCTGCTGACTGCCAACTGTGTCAGCAAGGTCAGTAACTGAAGCTCAGCTGTCGGCCTGGTTTGGATCATTTCAGGTGGTTTTACATTTACAATTTAATTACAAACTTTCAAATGTGTTTCTTTGGAGGTAGATACAAAAATGTCTCTTCCTGTTAATTATCATAAACTTTAACTCCACAGCAGACAGTAGAAATACCTTTACTAAATGTGAAATAAATATAAAATGACTCCCAATACAAAGAGAAGTCAGAAAAAGCTGCAGGCACTGTTGAAAACTAAAAACAAATGCAGCAATTCTTAATTTTTACTTTCAGTTTTTGCAGACATCATAAAACTAAGTTGTTTTGTTTTGTCTCATCAACGTCATTTTTAACAAACATCACTTCATGCATTTAAGCTTGAAACACATTAAAAACTAATCTGAAATAAAATATGTCGTCTGGGTTTCTTTTTGTGCAGGATTCCTGTGAAGTTTTACTCAACGCGCTTATACTCGAAGTCCAGAGCGGCGGAGACGTTGCGACCGAGCTGACTAAAGAATCGTCCCCGAGCAGCGCTCCGAGCTTCGTCCTGGTTATCGACGGCCGGACGCTGGAGTGGGCTCTGCAGGACGAGCTGAAAGGCAGCTTTCTGGAGCTGAGCCGCAGATGCAAGGCAGTAATCTGCTGTCGCTCCACCCCGCTGCAGAAGAGCAAGGTGGTGCATCTGATCCGAGACCAGCTGGGTATCATGGCCCTGGCTGTGGGTACGAATCGAAGGCATTATTAATAAACATGTGGAAGAACAGAGGAAATTACTCCCCATGTTTATTCAAGTACATTTGCCTGAAGATGTTTGTGTTTTCAGGTGACGGCGCTAATGATGTTAGCATGATCCAGGTGGCTGATGTGGGAATCGGGATATCTGGTCAGGAGGGAATGCAGGTAAACTCCTTCTGTTAAACATTCAAAATGATCTGAAGGTTGATGCATCTTTAATTCAGCTGTTACAGCTCAGACAGACTCAGATCTACTTATTCTTACTAGAATGCTTTTTGTTTATATAAACCCGCATGTTTCCACGTCACAAAGAAGCTAACAAAATACAACTGGATACTGGAAAACGAGGTTTTTATTTCTTATAGTAACGTTTTTGTCACTTTGCATCGCCTTCCCCCCCCAGGCTGTGATGTCCAGTGACTTCGCCATTTCCAGATTCAAACACCTCAGGAAGCTGCTGCTGGTTCACGGCCGCTGGTGTTGCCATCGTCTCGCCAACATGATCCTCTACTTCATCTACAAGAATGTGGTGAGAAGCTCTCACCTGCTTTGTCGCCTCGTTATGGTGGCTGTTTTTGCACTTTAGTCGTGCCGGTCCTGACTCTGTGTCTCTTTGCGTCTGCAGATGTACGTTAATCTGCTGTTCTGGTATCAGTTCTTCTGCGGTTTCTCCGGAAGCGTCATGATCAACGCCTGGGTGCTCATCCTCTTCAACCTGGTTTTTACTTCAGTTCCTCCTCTCATCTACGGCATCCTGGACCAGGACCAGCCTGCAGACATTCTGATGAAGCAGCCTGAGCTCTACAAGGCTGCCAGAACCTCCAAGGTGACTCTGCTGCATCTGAAAGGGAGCAGATGTTAGACGGGTTGGGATACACGAATGTTGAATTTGTCTTTAGCTGACAGATTGACACAATTTAATTCCTCTAATGGCTCTGGGTTTCAGACCGAACTCTGCATGTTTTGTTTTGTTTTTCATGTGTTTTATCTTTTTGTTTTGTTAAAAACAAACCAAACTGACAGATAAGTTTCCCTGCAGATCTACGTTTCCTCCACCTTCTGGATCACAGTCCTTGATGCCTTTTACCAAAGCCTCGCCTGCTTCTTTGTGCCTTACCTTGTAAGTATTTTTCTCTGGGGTAACTTCAGCTCCTCACATCTTGTGTAATCGTATGTAATGTCTGCCAGGCGCTGGCCGGATCCGACGTCGGGGAGCTGTCCTTCGGCTCGCCGGTCAACACATCGGCCCTCTTCATCATCCTGCTGCACCAAATCATCGAGAGTAACACATTGGTCAGAGTCGCACTAATTCAAACCTTCCAGCTGAATTCTGTTCAGTTCAAACTGATTTTAAAAGAAGCTTTTTTGTTGCAGACGTGGATTCACATGCTGGTGCTGGTGCTCAGCCTCGGCTCGTACTTCGTCTTCACGCTGCCCTTCAGTGCCTTCTGCGTGGTCTGCGGTAACCCCACCAACCTGTTCGGGGTGGAACTGCAGCAGCTGTCACAGCCGCTCTTCTACATTATCTGCGCTCTCACAACGGTCACCGCTCTGTTGCCAAGGTACATAAAAACCCACTCGCACATCTTTCCACCTGATCAGGAGTTAATGTCAGATCTGTGCTCTGATCCTAACTCCTGTCTCAGAAATGATGCACAAGTCAGATCTGCCAATCACTTTACCCAGTCAAATATTCACTCATATCTTGTTCCAACTGGAGCAGCTGGATCGTATCTTTAAAAGACTTTATTCACATTTTAATCAAATATCTGGTTCTAACATCCAAATATTTTTGTTTTATACGTACACCCAAGAAATATCTGGAAAATCTGGACAGTTTTAGTCAAACAGACCAACAAAAATGCTCTCAGCTTTGTTTCCTAAAAGATTGGTTGTTTTCTATTTTCATGCAGGTGAGAAAACAGTCCACTCAGCTTCTAGTTAATTAAAAATATTTAACCAGCAAACCTTGAAGCTGTGAAAATAGAGCCTTATTTGCTAAAAGTTATAATGAACTGTTTCTTCTTGATAGAAAAGTCAATTTTGTCAGGATTTTATTAATCAAAGTAGGTTACAGAACAATACGGATGATTTTCTCTGTAGTTTACTGTTTGTTCTGATTATTTTTGGACCCGCTGTGGTCACTGTAAGCTTTGATGTGCCAATCAGAGAACAACAGTCTGAGCAGTGATGTATTAAACTCCGAGCTGATGTTGGTTCACTGTGAACTTTTACAGCTTCAAGTCTTCAGTCTTTCCTCTGACACCGAGTTCACTGCAGCCGCTAATGTTTGTGCGTCTTTATTTCTCCTAAATTGTCTGTTCGGTAAATAAACTTATCAAGAGTGAACTCTACAGAAATATGACTGTAATGGCTCTGAAATGTGTTAATATCAGAATAATGATATAGTTCAGATGTCTAATCTGTTGATGACCTGTTTGTTGTTCAGCTCAAAGGCCCGTGTGTGTGTGTGTGTGTGTATCTGCATACACACACATCTGATCTAAAATGTGTTTTAAGACACTAGTGTGACCAGAGGTGTCAGATCTGATCAGGTTTGAAAGGAGTCTGAAAAGCCTCTCCGTGGTTCTTCTCTTCCACAGGTTGCTGTTTCGGGTTTTGCACAACACCTTCCGCTCCTCTGCTGCGCTGAGGTCAGCTCAGAGGGACGAGGCGGATGCAGAGCGGTACCACAGGAAGATGCAGTGGTGGAACCTGAAACACTCTGGAGCCAGCAGGGCGCCGGTGTGCACGGACAACCCCGGCCTCGTGTCCAACGCCGTCGTGTCCTGACCCCCAGCGCGGACAACCCAAACTGAAACCGGCAAGTGGCCTTCACTGGGGTGAACGGACCGGAAGGATTCAGAGACCTTTAGTGCAATAAACTCTTTGATTTCACTCTGCAGCTTCACACACATTAAGAAGCACAACCAGCATCTAAAAACCTCATCATGAAGAATAAATCTGAATAATTTCTTGCATCTTTTGGATCACTGAGATCTCAGATAACCAAACACTGACATGCTGGTTGGAACGTGTTTACATATCTGTCAGCTGATGATGACCACAGGTGTCTTTTTGTTTACCTGCTGAACTGGGGTAAACAACGAAATAATCTGACTTATTTTTGGATGTGTGTGTTTATTTATTTGCTGTAACCAACAATCAGAAGCAGCTAAAGTTTACATGAAAAATGTAACGCCAGAAAATGAAGGTTTAAAGCCAAACTCGATGGACATAATTAAGATCAAACAAAATCTGTGAGGCTGTTTGGATTGATTTGGAATAATTTACTAGTCTCTTTTTCATATTTTTATTTAACCAGTGATCTGATTTTGAACATGCCCTCATCTTGACTTTTTAAAGGAAACGTAGAGCACATTCCTACAAACCAACTGAGGATTCAGCCAGAACCACTCAGGTGTTTAAGTGCCTCATTCCTCCGATTTTAATACAGATGAAAGCATTTCAATTTCAAAACAACCTCACAGCCTCCAGGTTCATCACTTTTCTACACAAGCTTCAAAATCTACACACAGCTACGGATGAAGAGTTTTATATGTGTAAGAACTCAGTTTTTGTACTGGATTTATGTCATGTTTCTAATAATGAACTGACTTTGCAATAAATAAATTGTTTGGACTCTGTGCACCCTCCTCAGTGTGTACTGGGACACTTTAGAATATGAACGTATCGTTAGGTTCATGTGCAGCAGCTCGTCACAAGCAGGTGAGTGAAAGATAATACCATTAATTTAAAACATTTAATTCTTCATTTTGACTGTAACAAGGCTAGATATTGTAAAAATGGTGACAGTTTTAATTTTTGTTATTTAAGTTTGTTGGTTATATTGAAAATATTGAGTAACTGAAAACATGCTGATTGCACTTTTGAACCCTGTGTTTAGTTTTTTTATTTTATTTTAAATTGAGCATTTTATCAAAAGGTTTTATATTAAAGAAAAAAACTAAAATGGGTCAGCTCCGATGCTCCGCCCCTTTTTGGCTACACTGTTTGCACCCAAAAGAGGGCAGGGCCGTTTGAAGGGGAAGGAAGTGACATTTGGGTTCTGCTCCAGACTGTGTCAATAAAATGAACAAGCAATAAAAGAATCTGTTGCTTTGATGGATTGTTTTTAGCCTTTTGGGCTAGGGTTAGGGTCGCCTCAGGGTTGAATGGGTTAGGACCTTTTGGCCCTGGGC